>NC_089498.1:54403430-54706460 GCF_036850765.1 Saccopteryx bilineata | reverse complement strand
TTACATTATTTCTATAAAGCGCAAATAAAATAAAATATACACTAGACTGTAAAACTCAGCTGATGGGACTGCCTGGAGACTAAAATTTGCAGCAATATTAAATATTGGTCATATTATTTGGATTCTCAGTCATCACCCAACCCTCAGCCTTCTGAAAAACTCAGTAGAATGTTGGTGCCACACAGGATGTACTGTTTTAATTATTAGCTATAACATATATTAATGAATCTTGTCTTATATTTTAATCCCCTTGACAAGGGAAATCTTTTCTTTTACTATCTACAAAAAAATCAGTCCATCAGTAATAGATTGATATGTAATCTATATCTATCAGAATGAAAGAACCTGACCTGTGGTGGTGCAGTGGATAAAATGTCGACCTGGAAATGCTGAGGTCACCGGTTCGAAACCCTGGGCTTGCCTGGTCAAGGCACATATGGGAGTTGATGCTTCCAGCTCCTCCTGCCTTCTCTCTCTCTGTCTCTCTCTCTCTCTCTCTTGTCTCTCTCTCTCCTCTCTAAAAAAAATGAATAAATTTAAAAAAATCTTTAAAATAAAAAAAAAGAATGAGAGAGACAGAGGGAATTTTGGGGGTTGCTAGTGAAATAGAGATTGTGATAGTATACCTTTAGGAAACTTATATTTTAGTTTAGAGAGACAAAAATTAAAATTTAAATAAAATAATTGTAGGTACTCACAAATTTTAGAGAGCATGACATATAGTAAAGAATATGAATGTAAAAATGTGAATAAATGAAGGAGCTTTCTTAAGTAGAGTGGTGAAAATAGGCTTCTTTCAGTAAGGGGCTTTTGAGTTGAGACCTAAATTATGAAATATAAAGCTAAATAAATAGAAAATGCAAAATCTCTGGAAATGGAAGTGTGATATATTTGATTAAGAAAAAGAAAATTGTGTGGAAAACACCTATTTAACTTTCTGCTTCAAAAAAAATTTAGTCTCAGTGCTTTCTTTCCTTGTAATTTAATGGCTGACAAAGTGACAGTGATTCTCATGGTTTATATGCCCTACTTAGAGTAATTATATCTGTCAGGGTCCAGTGAGAGAAATAGAACACATGCCATGTAGTTAAAGCAAAATAATTTAATACAAGGGGCCAGTTTAGTTGCAAAAGGATTGGAAGTGAGGGAAGCAATTCAGAAATGAGAAACATCAGGAAGCCTCCAATATGAATCATTCTCCCTCAGTGTTCGATCATAAATCTACCACTATCTGTTAAATATCTCTTTGTACTAATACACTGAGGGAGACACAAAAATGAACAAGGCACACTACTTGTGCTCAAGAATCTCAGAGTCTAGTATAATACTTAAAGCATATGTGAGCAATTAGAAACAGGCACTATCTATTCTGAGTATTTTTTAAACATATTTTTTTAATTTTTATTTATTTATTTATGTTAGAGAAGAGAGAGAGAGAGAGAGAGAGAGAGAGGAGGGGGAAGAGCTGGAAGCATCCAGTCTCATATGTGCCTTGACCAGGAAAGCCCAGGGTTTTGAACCGGCGACCTCAGTATTTCCAGGTTGACGCCTGATCTACTGCGCCACCACAGGTCAGGCTATTCTGAGTATTCAGAGGAAGAAAAGATCTATTCCCACTGCAGATTCAGGAAGAACCTCAGGTGGCACCTGGGCAGATTCTTGAACTATTTTGTTATTGGGAGATGAACAAAGGAGTAGACAGAACTGTGAGTGATAAGTGAATGGTAAATATCTTAGTTTGGGTAAAGTAGTATATAAATGGATGTAGTGAGAAAGATGGATCATAAGGTAGTAAGCTGTAGCCAAATCTTGAAAAGACTTTCAATATCAACCTTCAAAAAATAGACTTCAAGAATTAGTCCATGTGTTAGCAAACTACAGCCCATAGGCCAAGTATGGACTGATGCTTGCTTTTATTAGGCCTATGAGAAAATGTTTTTTTTTGTTGTTGTTGTTTTGTTTTTACAGAAGAACACTTACAATCTATTTGATGATAGAGAACACAAACTCTGATCCCCAGTTAAATGAAATTATACCTTCCTCACAAAAATAATTCCATTCACCTAATCAGTAGATCTATGTTACACAAAAGTTCTCATTATTATTTTTTGAAATATTTGTCAATAAAACTTTCTTTCCTAAATATAAGAAAAAGAAAGCCAGAGATGATAGAGGTCAGGGAACAAGAGACACAGAAGTGGGGAGGTGTATTCAGGCAGATACACAAGAACCAAAAACAGTGGCCTTCTCTACATAATGGTGGAAAGTCAAAGGGTTACAAAACCACAGGTTTTAAGGTCTGATGCTGACTTAAACTATACCTCTCTTGTGGTTTTTGACAGGTTTTGTTAGCAATGGCTTTGTGATCGTTAAATATATAGAGCCAGGCAAAAGTAGAAGATCAATAGATGTTATTTTACTTTCCATCTCTTTACTTGCTTTCAATAAGTAGTTGTGGGTTAAATTGATTAAGATACCTATCTCACATATTTTCTAAAAAAAAAAAAGCTCACCATCTGATTCCCTTTCACTTAAAAAAAATTACTTTCTTAAATTTTCCCAGTTTTTTTATTAGAACATTATGAAATAGTTCAAATTCCTTTTTCATTTGAAACGACACTTTTCTCCATATTTAATTACCAACCTATTTGTCGTTTGTTTACCAGTTAACTGAATTCAGTTGAAAAACAACATAGACATTCAGTAAAGCTGTGGGTCTGTGGGTATTTTCTGAAACCCCTCTCTAGTTTGAATAGTTTATTTTGTAAAAGTGTTTTGAGATATAAACTTAGCAACAGGATTCTGAAAGTGTTTCCTAATTATTCAATTTTTGATATTTAGAAATACTTCATCCCAAGAGTACAATCATGATTTTCAACCACAAGAATTAAAAGAACACCTAAGGAAATTTTAAGTTATGAGAACTGGCCAGTACAGTGTACGTTCAAATGCAATGTAAAGAGTTGCTCAGTAGCATTATAAAAGTAATAGGCACCTGCTACTTCCAGTGAGAAACTGCCCATCATCTCTGTCTCTTTTTAAGAACAGAGATAAAGAAATAAAGGTATGAAAGTCAAAAAGATTGTCAAATGATAGATCTGTGTTGCATAAGTCTTTATTATATATAAAATTTTTCTGAGGTGTTTTTTGAAATGAAGATTATTAGAGCTATGCACGTGTATTATAATGATACTTGCTTTCTGAGATCAAGCCCCAAAATGTTTACTTTTTACTTTAAACAAATGCTTCTAATGCAATTGTAATGGTAGCCCCACATTAAAACAATAAATGCATCCTATGTGAAAGACAAACTTCCTACCAGGAACAGGAGAGAAAAACTATTACTTTGAACTTCTGTAGAAACATTGAAAAGTTTGGCAGATGCTTCCAAGAGACCCTGTGGGCACACATCCATAATACCATTTGAAAATGATTTATGAAGCATCTCTCAGTGCCCTGTGGGCATGAACAGACACAGTTATCAACGGCTACCCTGTAGTGATTTAAGGTGGTAGTAGCCCTATTCGAGGACAAAATGGTCTGAAAACAAGCCTGGGTCAATTCCTTTCAAACATTAATAAAAAGTGTTCCAGTCTGTGGTTCCACAAAATGAACCAAGTTTTTCAGGGGTTTTCAGGATGCTGGGAGACTTAAATGTTGCTAATGTTTTAGTTTTGGGAAGCTTTCTATTCCCAAACAAATAGTTTGGGAAATAAACAAAACTAGTTTCTGTTTGTGATCCAGAAAACTAGCCATGGGAGTTGAATAAGAGTGCATAGGAAATTGTGCTATAGGCTATTATTATATGTGCTCTTCCAAGTGTTTTTATTGTTCAGTGAGGCAGATACAATCCCATCAAGTCTATCTATCAAAAAATGAACCTTTATATTTGTTCACCTTGTATTTTTAAGACATTCAGGTGATACAAAACTTTAGATCTTTATTGTACTATTATATCCTGCTGTGAATTTTTCATTATAGTGTTCTTTTGTAAATTTTCTATTTGTCAAGAGAAGGTTTGCACGATCTTTACAATATTTCTCCTAGCTGTTTAAGTCATGTAGAATAATTCTGTAGTGAGAAAATAGGTTCTGTTGGTAACAATGGAATGCTTGTTTTTCTTCACACAACTTTCAATAATATAAAAAAGTCAAAAGTTTATGGTATCTTATGTGCCAAATCACCATCCAGTAGGATAAGTTTAGTCTTTTAAAAATATTTCTTTTTAAATTTACATTTATTTAAGAGAGAGAGGGAAAAATATCAATTCATTATCCCACATTGTAGTGCACTTACTGGTTGCTTCTCATATGTGCTCTGACCAAGGGTTGAACCTGTGCGCTAGGATGACATGCTATCCTCTGAGCCACGCAGCCAGGGCAAGTTTAATCTTTTCAAAACCTGAGATATAATATATGTATGATGATACTGTTCACTCATAATATCTTATACATATTCCTCATTTTATTACTCTCAGGAATATTTTTATAAAGTATACTGTGAGTATATGTATAATTACTGTTAGTCTACTTATTCTAAAACTGATAATGGACTAGATGATTCTATGTTTAAAATTTTAGTATATTAGATTATAAGTGGAAAATGCCATTAGCATCCTTTTCTACATTAAATATCAATGTCTATAGAGTCTGTTAAATTATTATCCAGGTTAAAATCAATAAAATAATAATTTTAAATAATTCTTAAAAAGTTTTATATATTATTTAATTTTAGCATAATTTAATATATAAATATAACTAGTTTAATATAAATTTAATAAGATGACAAAATTATTTAATAAATATTCTTAAAAGTTAAATTGTATATAGAAATATCAAGCCAGTAATCATTAATGTTTCTTCTTCACTGGTTCAAATTTACAAGACCACAAAAACAATTAATATATTTGTTTTTAAATAATAAAATAGTTTATTGATGTCTTTGACAAAAGCTTGTAGAAAGGAATACATAGGGCTTAAATATACAGATAATTGCATGAATTATTACTCTAAACAATAAATGTTGTATAGCAAACATTTATCTTCTTAGAAGCATCTGATTATGAAAAAATTTTAACTGATTTTGAATTTCCATTACAACTCTAAATTCACAATAACATATTTAAGAGCAGAATTTCAAAACTAGGTTAAAAAATACAGAAGTTAAATGCTGCTATATAACGTAATTCATTTTTGTGGAAAATTTCAGAAAGCAGTCTATAAATAATACTGTAAAAAACTGTCATTATTTCATAGAGCAAGAAAGTGTATTTTGTGGACCAATTATTATGTGGTATATACTATGCATTATATAGAACTGTAAGTAAATGAAAAGTATAATTCACTATTGTCACAGAATTTTCGAGATTCTTACTGTTCACAAAGCATCAACAATGTGCCAGGCAATTGCTTTAGTAAAAGATATTATTGTTACTATTAATATTAGCAGTAGTGTTTGAATGTGCTGACAGTAAAGGCTACTTTGTCAAGACATATCTAAAAAGATATAGGGAATATGCCATAACTTTTATATTGTCATATAGAATAAAAGTCTAAGTAATAAGACACCAAGTAACAATGAAAGAGATATCAATGGTCCTTCTCATTCAATATATTTTTATTGTAGATCAGAAAGAAATTTATATATAAACAGAATAAGTAGACACTTATACTTACATGAAATTAACAACTGATACTTACTAAATGTTAACCTGGTGTAGCACTGCAAGGGACTGCAAAAGCTTAATTTTTAAGTTGGGAAAAGCTCTGTTATTAAATGGATATGATATTAATTTTTATATAACTTGATATAAACTAATGTACTTTTATACACTCAGAGTACTGAATTTCAGAAAGATTAAGTATTCATATAATTAATAAGATTTAGAGCATAGTTTCAGGTGTTAGTCACTGTAGCTTTGGTGGCAGCATGCTTTCCTCTGGACAGCACTGCTCTATAATATACTATGATGAACTTAGAATTTGAAAGTTCTGGGCAATAGTGTAATGTGAGTTAAAGAATAATGCTGTGAGAATAGTGAGAATCGAGCACTTATTCTTCTATCTGGAAAAGTTAAAAAAAAATCCCTCGAAGTGTCAATCAGATAAAATCATAGTTTTATCTAACATCTCTTTTATCTTGTCAGTTTCCTGCTTGTAAAGATGTCTGGAATGAAATGGGAGAGAGCTTTGCGTATCTGCTTTATCTTTATCCATGGCTTCACTGAAATACTTGTGAAGACATTAAAGAAATAAATGAAAAGGTGAATCAACACTGAAAACAAGGACTCTCAGTCACTAGTGTAGGGTTTTTGCACTTAAAAAAAAGAGTAGAAAAAACTTCAGACAGTAATAAATATAGATTTTTCAGGTCCCTACCATGGAAATATGGGAACTTTACAATTACAAAGGTATCAGTCATTTGCTTCATACACTACTCAATCACACTTGAAGCCCATGAAAGATTTTGCAACATTTAAGAACATTTTATAATCAAGATAAGAAAGGAAGAAAAGTCATTAAAGAGATTTATTAGAAAAATACAAGTTATTTATTTTTGAAAAGTTTGAATTGCAAGTAAAATACAGTTAAGAAAAATATATAAAACATAAATTTGAAGTTAAAATAAAGATACGAAGAAAATAAAATTAAAATAATCATACTAGAGATTAAAGACAGAAAATATAAAACCAAAAAATGCAATATTGCTAGTAACTAATAACAACTAATATTTACTTAGAACTTGCTAGTAGTATTTCAGTATAGTTTCACAAGCATTTCTTCAGTTAATTACCAAATTCTTAGTAAAGAAGGTAATATTACTGTATTTTATGGTTCAGCAATGGCTGAAGCTAGCTTAGTTAGAAGGCAAGACTCAGTTGGTATCATCCTAGTTAACAAAAAAAAATATGCTTACCATATTTCAGTGTACCATTGTATTTTTGAGAATTCTACTAGACTGTAGAAGAATTAATAGTGGGAATAATAATAAAGATCAGATGACAAAATAAAAATATAATCAGGTTGTATTAATAAAGAACCCAGGTAAAGTGATCAAGTGCAATAACAAAGATACAGCAGAAAGAAAAAAGGAAAACCTTTAGGTTTTTAAAAAGCACTTATGTTTGCATATTGAAAACATTCAAAGCATGAAACACAGTTAAGGTAAAGAGACTGATACTGAGGTAAATTCTAATATTTTATGTTATTTCAAGATAAAAGCAAATTTGTACTAAAGGAAAAAAGAACATAAAGGAACCAGATATTAGGTACTTTCATTTCAGTTCCACAGAAATTGAAGCTATTAAACAATAGAGGTATGTTTGGAAATAAGGAAAAGTTTGTGAATCGAGAAGCCTAAATTCAGTCAAATTTTCATTCAGTTATGAAGCAATTAATATTCTTATATTTAAGATCTCATGTGTTTTTTGTTTGTTTTTTTTGTTTTTTTGTTTTTTTGTTTTTTTTTTTACAGAGACAGAGAGTGAGTCAGAGAGAGGAACAGACAGGGACAGACAGACAGGAATGGAGAGAGATGAGAAGCATCAATCATTAGTTTTTCATTGCACGTTGCAACACCTTAGTTGTTCATTGATTGCTTTCTCATACGTGCCTTGACCACGGGCCTTCAGCAGACTGAGTAACCCCTTGCTGGAGCCAGTGACCTTGGGTTCAAGCTGGTGGGCTTTTGCTCAAACCAGATGAGCCCGTGCTCAAGCTGGTGACCTCGGGGTCTCGAACCTGGGTCTTCTGCATCCCAGTCTGACGCTCTATCCACTGCGCCACTGCTTGATCAGGCAAGATCTCATATGTTTTACTGAAAAAAATACTCAAAGTCATGTCACTTGATTATTAAGTAAAAATAAAACATTAAAATAATTAAATCCTGTTATAAACATTTAGTCATGAGCTTTAAAACCAATAAAAATAAAATCTAAACATAAACCAATAAAACTTTATTATTTATATCTATATGTATGCTTATATCTATATCTGGAATTGCAGGAATCTAAAATAATTCTTAAAGAAAATAAAATGTAAAAAGAATAACATGGTTTTTAATTCTCAAAATTTATTATTAAAGGCAGCAGTTTTGTGGTGTGTATCTGGGTGTGTTTTTGTGTATGTGTATGTAATTCTGGAACTGAAAGGGTAGAAGTATGACAAATTAGAAACATTAAAAAGTACAATTATGGCCTGACCTGTGGTGGCGCAGTGGATAAGGCGTCAACCTAGAAATGCTGAGGTTGCCGGTTCGAAACCCCGGGCTTGCCTGGTCAAGGCACATATGGGAGTTGATGCTTCCAGCTCCTCCCCCCTTCTCTATGTCTCTCCTCTCTCTCTCTCTTTCTCTCCCTCTCCTCTCTAAAATGAATAAATAAATAAAAAACTAAGAAAAAAAAAAGAAAAGAAACTATTAAAAAAAAAAAAGTACAATTATGGCCTTGGACAGTTGGCTCAGTGATATAGCATCGACCTGGTATATGGATGTCCCGGGTTCAATTCCTGGTCAGGGCACACAGGTAAAGCGGCTATCAGCTTCTGCACCCCTCCCACTCCCCCTTCTCTCTCTCTCTTCACTTCCCATGACCATAGCTTGATTAATTTGAGTGCATTGGCCCTGGGTGCTGAGTAGGGCAGAACATCAATCCTAGAAGGGGGTTGCCGGGTGGATCCTAGTCAGAGAGTGTGTAAGAGTTTGTCTCTCTGCCTTGTCTCCTCTCACTTAGAAAAAATAAATAATTTAAAAATGCAGTTAAAGAGTACTTTCTTTTTTGGCATTTCATCATCTTTATATTCCTTAGTTTTGAGGCTAGTTTTCCATAAATTCAAAATTGGGAGGCCTTAGTCTTTACTCTCAGTCATTGCATGTCTTTCCAATATCTAGTTTTCACATTTATATACATGCAATCTTAAAGAGAAGACTTGAATTTCTGTTTTAAAACATTTTAAGAAGAACTAACATCTATCTTTTGAAAATATTTTTTAAAAATTCAAGAAGATGGAAGATTCCCAAGCCCATTTTATGAACCTAACAATAACCTAATACTAAAACCAGATAAGGACACTACAAAGAAATAAAATTATAAACCAAGATCCCTATTGTACATATGCTAAAATCCTCAACAAAATAGTAGCAAATTGGATCCAGCAATATGTTAACAAGATCATACTACAAAATCAGGTGGGATTTATTATGATTTTACAAAGTTCACACAATATCTGCAAATCAATAAATGCAGTATACCACATACACAGAATGTAAGATAAAAATTACATGATAATATCAATAGATGCAGAAAAAGCACTTGATAAAAATCAAACACCCATTTATGTTAAAAACTCTCAGAAAAGTGGTACTAGAGGGAACATATCTCAAAATAATAAAGGTCATATATGACAAACTTGCAGTCACATCACACTCACTGGACAAGAACAAAAAGCTTTTCCCATTAGATCAAGAACAAGACAGGGATATTCACTTTCACCACTCTTATTCAACATTGTACTGGAAGTCCTAAGTCACAGAAATCAGACAAAAAGAAGAAATAAAAGGCAGGCAAATTAGAAAGGAAGAAGTAAAATTGTCATTATTTGCAAATGACATGATACTGTTTTTTAGATTCCACCAAAAACATTAGAAATTAAAAATGAATTCAGTAAGTAGCAGAATACAAAATAGAAATCCAGTAGTTGTGTTTTTACATACCAATAATAGAATATTAAAAGGGATACTAAGACAGTAATCTCATTTACAATAGCATCAAAAAATTATAAGACACTGAAGAAAGAAATTTAAAAAGATACAATTAAGTGAAAACATATAATATGTTCATGGATACTAAGAATTAACATCATTAAAATGTCTATACAACCCAAAGCTATCTAAAGATATTTCACAGAATTAAAAGAAATATTCCAAAAATTTACATGTAACTATAAAAGACCCTGAAGAGCCACAAAAATCTTTAGAAAAAAGAACAAAGTTGGAGTAATTATGCTACCTAATATCAAACTATAATACAAATTCATAGTAATCAAACCAGCATGTACTGATGTAAAAACAAACATGTAAATCAATTGAACAGAAAAGAGAGCCCAGAAATAAACCCACAACTTTATGATCAATTAATTTTGACAAAGGAAGCAAAAACATACAATGATGTAAAGATAGTCTATTTAATAAGTGGTATTGGAAACATTAAAGAGGTACATGCAAAAAAAGATAAATTAGACTATTTTCTTACACCATCCAAAGAATAAACTCAAAAGAGATTAAATACTTTCCTTTAAGTGGGAGGAGGGGAGATAGTGAAACAGATTCTCACATGCACCATGACTGGATCCACCCAGCAACCCTCCATTGGGGTTGATGTTTGAATCAGCCAAGCTATTTCTAGCACCTAAGGCTGATGCACTCAGACCATAGCAAGCCACTGGCTGCAGGAGGGGAAGAGAGTGAGAAAGGGGAGAGTGAAGGGAAGAGAAGCAGATGGTCACTTCTCTTGTGTGCCCTGACTGGGAATCAAACCTGGGGCACCCTTATATTGGCCCATACTCTATCCAGTGAGCCAATCAGCCAAGGCCAAAATAAATACTTAAATGTAAGATGTTAAAATGAAACTGCCTTATGACCCAGAGATTTCAGGTCTTGGAATATATCCAAAGAAAATGGAAACACTGATTCAAAAGAATATATCCACCCCTGTATTCATTACAACCATATTTACAATAACTAAGATTTGAAAACACCCCAAGTGTCCATAAGTAGATGAGTAGATTAAAAAACAGTTGTACATATAAACAATGGAATACCACTTGGCCTTAAAAGGGAACTAAATTTTACCTTTAGCGACAGCATAGTTGGTCCTGGGAATATTATGCAAAACAAAATAGGCCAGTCAGAAAAATATGAATATCACATGATTTCAGTTATTTGTGGAATCAAATGAACAAAATAGAAACAGACTCATAAATAGAGAAAACAGACTGTCAGCTATTAGAGGGGTAGGTGGTTGGGGGTCTGGATTATACAGTTCTGGAAGTTTTAGCCAGATCAATCAAGCAAGAGAAAGAAAAGATCCAGATAGGGAAAGAAGAAGTAAAGGTATCACTTTTTGCAGATGGCATCCTCTATATAGAAAACCCCAAAGACTCCACCAAAAAACTATTAGGATCAATAAACCAATGCAATAAAGTCTCAGGATACAAAATATATATACAAAAGTCATTGCTTTCCTATACACCAAAAATGAAACTAAAAAATTCTTTTTACAATTGTACAACAACAAAATAAAATATTTAGGATTAACTTAACAAAAGATGTGAAGGATGTGTATACTGAAAATTCAAAACATCATTGGAAGAAATTAAAAAAGACACTATGAAATGAAAAAATATTCTGTGTTCATGGATGGAAAGAATCAAGATAGTTAAAATGGCCAAAGCAATATACAAATTTAATGCAATCTTCATCAAAATCCCAATGTCATTTTTAAAGAAATAGAACAAATATTACCAGGTTTGTATGGAACCATAAAAGACCTCAAATGAAGCTAAAGGTATCACACTATCTGACATTAAATAATACCACAGACCACGCTAATCATAACAGCATGGTATTGGCTGAAAAACACAAAACCAATGGAACATGGTCAAGACCCCAAATATAGAACCACATATATACAGATAAATAATCTTCAACAAATAAGCCAAAAACACAAAATGGAGAAAAGAAAACCTCTTCAATAAATGTTGGTAAAATTGGAAAGCTGCATACAAAAGAATGAAATTTCATTACAGTTTCTCCCCTTGCACAAAAGTTAATTTAAAATGTATCATAACCTAAATTTAAGATCTGAAATAATAAATTACATAGAGGGAGACATAGGCACTAAATTTATGGACCTTGGTCATAAAGAACAATTTATGAATTTGACCGCAAAGTGCAAAGGAAATAAAGGCAACAATAAATGAAAGGGACTATATCAAACTAAAAAGCTTCTGCACAGCAAAAGAATCAGACAAAACAGAAATGTAGCCAACCCAATGGGAGATGATATTTGCAAACAACAGCTCCGATAAGGGGTTAATATCTAAAATGTATAAAGAACTTATAAAGCTCAGCAACAAACAATCTATTTAAAAAGGGAGGAGATGACCTGAACAGACACTTCTCCCAAGAAGACATACAAATGGCCCACAGATATATGAAAAAATGCTCTCAAAGCAACAGTGAGATACCACCTAACACTTGTTAGTTGGCTATTATAAGACAAGTAATAAAAAGTGTTGGAAAGGCTGTGGAGAAAAAGGAACCCTCACTCACTATTGGTGGAAATGTAAACTGTTACAGCCATTAATGGAAGAAAATATGGTAGTTCTTCAAATACTAAAAATAGACCTACCATATGACCCAGCAATCCCTCTCCTGTATATCTGCCCCCCCCAAATTTGAAAACATTGGTATATAAAGACACATGCACCCTCATGTTCATTACAGCATTATTTACAGTGGCCAAGACATGAAAATAACCAAAGTATCCCTCAATAGAAGATTGAATAAAGAAGATGTGGTACATATATACAATGGAATACTACTCAGCCATAAGAAATTATGACACAGTGACATTTATGGCAACATGGATGGACCTTGAGAACATTATTTTGAGTGAAATAAGTAAATCAGAAAAAGCTAAGAACTATATGCTTTTGCACATAGGTGGGATATAAAACTGAGATTTGTGGACATAGACAAAAGTTGTTACCAGTGATAGGGGGTTGTGGGGTAGGGTGGTACAGGAGGGTAGTGAAGAGAGACAAATATATAGTGGTGGGAAATGACTTGACTTTGGATGATAGGTACACAGCCTAATCAAAAGTTCAAAAGCTATAGAAATGTTTACCTGAAAACTGTCCTCTTATTGATCAATGTCACCCTTTAAATTTAATTTTGTCAATTAAATTTTTTAAAAAGTTCCAGCCACAGTTTAAAGAATATTATGTCTTCACTACTCAACTTTCTTGATATACAGTAAAACATTAAATTTAAATGCTAAAATCATAATACTTTTAAAATATTTATAAATTTGTATATTATTCTAAAACAACATGTGCTTTCAGAGAGTTAAAATTCAAGTGTTGAGCCATTTAATTGCAACAATAATTTTTTAATGGCAGATAGAAGCAAATTAAATTCTACTTAAAAAAATAAACCATAATTGAAAGTAAATATAATTCAGCATTTATATAACTTTCAGATGGTAACATACTGCCTTGGTAAATATTAAAAAGGGAAAAGGGGGATATATTTGAATATATACAAATGCCAACTTCCTAGCTGTCAAACACAAATAACATTAAAAGGAAAACGACAGTGACGTCACGGAAATGGCGCCGTGAGAAGCGCGTCCGACAGCTCTCCCCTAAATCACAACAAATTTATCAACTAGAAACAGAAAAATTTATCCTCGGAGCATTCCGGAGTTCCACACGAACTGAAAGCAAAAGGACTGTTATCACTTGAATCTGAGAGACGAGGGTGTGGAGGAAGCTACCGCAGCGACGCTCATTCAAGCCGCGAGGGAGTGCGCCCGCGGTGAGTCAGCCCATATACTTGGGAACCGCGAGCCTCCGCGAGCGGCCGACGCGAGCCCGCGAGCCGCCGCGAGCCCCCGCGAACCGCCACCGCGAGCTGCCGCCACGAGCTGCCACGCGCGCGCCCGGTCCAGTTGAGCACCGCTGACGTTCCCAGCGGCCCGCACACTGTGAGTGGGGGTCGCCGGCCACCGGTGCCCGGAGCGCCCCATTCGCTCGCGTGCCTTGGGCATTCCACGCGCCCAGGGCTCCCTGCTGGCCCGCACACCCAGGGGGCTCCATTATCCTGCGCCTGGTGCGGTCCAGCCGCCAGCGGCGTGGCGAGCGGGAGAGGCTTGGGAGATTCTCTCCATGGGCAGGGCACCTCACCCAGCCATTCAAGCTAACAATCAAGCGTTGGGGGTGGGGCGCGCGCAGGCAGCCTAAAATACCATCGGAAGCACAGCTGCGACCCAATCACTGAAATTAGCTTAACCCATGAAATCTGCGCACCCTCGGTTCTAATTGATAAGATCTCTCTCAGTTCAGCGATCCAAGACAAGAGGCGTGATATTTTTTAGTGCCTCTCGCTAAAGGGGCGGGGCAACTTCTGATTGATAGAGCCTCCATATTCAGGGATAAACGCTAACAAGAAGGACTTGGCAGATAATAAGGTCTATACTACACTAGTCGTAAGCAGAGACTAGTGCCTCTTCTTCCCTGCAAAAACAGGCTACAAAGTGTGGAAAGCCTGGGTTGAGAGGTCCAACTAAATGATAGGCGCTGAACAGTCACCTTGACAACAATTGACTCCCACCCCCGCCTGATTACACTGGAGGCCCTGACTGTCAGAGCCTTTCCCAAAGCCTTGCACTGAGTGGGGATAGAGTGGGGATTTCCCAGCTCTTTGAGCCTCTTACTCCCCAGGCAGAAGCAGTTGCAGCCTTATAGCTGGATCACCAGGCTGCTAATTCAGAAAGGAGGGACTAGGAGAGAGAATCCAGGAAAGCAAACTCTCTCATCGTTGGACCCTGAAAATGCCAACAAGCCTTTACTTCCAGCAAGACTAAAGCCAATTACATGACATTGCCATAGAATCCCATCAACTGCAAATCCCTACCTAAGAGTGACACAGGGGCAGAGCCTGGGGTACAGAGTCACCGACTAGGAAGAAGGAGAGAAAAGAAAAAGGAAGAAGTTAACCTCTCAAAATCAAGAAAAACCCACAGACTTTACAACTTGATCCACTAATTTTTTTTTTGTTATTGTTGTTGTTGTTGTTGTTTGTTTCTTCTATCTTTTTGCCTTTATTTCCTCCACCTCGGTCCTTCTATTCTCTGCCCATCTTATGCTTCCCCTTTCTTGAACTACACTACCCATGAGTGTTGCATTTTATTTTTCTTCTTCATCCTCACCCTCCTTTAAGGTTATACTCCAAAACACTTAACTCTCACTCTCTCCTCTTTTTTTTTTTTTTTTTGTTTTTTTTTGTCTTGCTTTATTTTGTTTTTTTCTCCTCCTATTTTATTTCTTCCTTCGTTTTTCTCTTTTTCTTGTTTTTTCCTTTCTATTCGTTTTTTCTTTTCTCATTTTACTTTCCTCCCATATAATCCTCAATCACGAACAAATTAGTTAATTTGGGACTCAAGGCCTTTTTTTGGCTTTATTTCTCTTTTTTGCTTTTTTTTTTTTTCTCTTGTTTGTTTATTTTTGTGGCATTTTGGGTCCTCCCAACCCAAGGTCTCCATTGTATTTAGTCTTCGCTCCTCTTAATACAACAGATTTTTACTTATTATTTTTATTTTTTCTTCTTTATTATTCTTTTTTGGTCCTTTTTTCTGATTCCCTCTTATCCCTCTCATTATATCTCTTAGTTGACCATCACTTACAAGCAAATCATCTTATGCTTGTCTAAGATTTTCTTCCTTTTTTTTTTTTTTTTTGCATTTAGTAGGTCCCTACTCCCTTTTTTTTGCCCCTTGAACTCTTCATCCCAAATCAGGCCCTCCATTATAGGCACGATATTTCCCTGAGGAGGGGAGAGGAGGGAAAGAGAAGAGAGAAAAAAAGGGGAAAATAATAAATTATTACTGTTTTTTTTTGTGGGGTGTTTTACCCCTTTTTTTTTTTTCTTTTTACTCTTTATTAATTCTAATTAGTGCTATCAATAAGACCACCCTCAGATGCCGATAAGAAAGAGGAAATCGAATATTATGGATACAAAAGAAAGAGAGGTAACACAAATAGATGTGGAAAAATCTATGGAGAAAAGACTTAACATATTGGAAGCCTTGGAGCTAAATGACAGAGAATTTAAAATAGAAATCTTAAAAATACTCAGAGATATACAAGAAAACACAGAAAGGCAATATAGGGAGATCAGAAAACAACTCAATGAACACAAAGAATATATTACCAAGGAAATTGAAACTATAAAAACAAATCAAACAGAAATGAAAAACTCAATTCACGAGCTGAAAAACGAGGTAACAAGCTTAGCTAACAGAACAGCCCAGATTGAAGATAGGATTAGTGAAATAGAAGACAAACAACTTGAGGCACAACAGAGAGAAGAAGAAAGAGACTCAAAAATAATAAAAAATGAGAAAGCCCTACAGGAATTGTCTGACTCCATCAGAAAGAATAACATAAGAATAATAGGTATATCAGAGGGAGAAGAGAAAGAAAATGGAATGGAGAATATACTCAAACAAATAATAGACGAGAACTTCCCAAGCCTGTGGAAGGAACTAAAGCCTCAAATTCAAGAAGCAAACAGAACACCAAGTTTTCTTAACCCCAACAAACCCACTCCAAGGCACATCATAATAAAGATGACACAAACCAATGACAAAGAAAAAATTCTCAAGGCAGCCAGGGAAAAGAAGAGTACAACATATAAAGGAAGGCCTATTAGATTATCATCAGATTTCTCAGCAGAAACTCTACAAGCTAGAAGAGAGTGGACCCCAATATTTAAAGCCCTGAAAGAGAGGAACTTTCAGCCAAGAATACTATACCCATCAAAGCTATCCTTCAAGTATGAAGGAGATATAAAAACATTCACAAATACAGAAAAGATGAGAGAATTTATCAACAGAAAGCCCCCACTCCAGGAAATACTAAGGGGGGTTTTCCAACCAGATTCAAAGAACAAAAGAAAACAACACCACAAGTAACAGCTCCACCAAGAACACAATAAAACCAAACTTAAACTGTGACAACAAAGGAAAAAAAGGGGGGAGAGGATGGAGATTAACAGTAGCAAAGGATGATGAAGTGCAGAAATACTTATAAGATAGGGTACTACAATGAATATGGTAGGTATCCTTTTCATTACTTAATGGTAACCACCCTTAAAAAAACCACCACAAAAACACTTGACTTAAAAAAGGTAGCAACAGAGGAAAGAAGTACGGAACACAAACAAACAAAAACAAATGATAGAAAAACAAAAGAGAAGAATCAAACTAGATACAAAACTAACAGAAAGCAATTTATAAAATGGCAGTAGGGAACCCACAAGTGTCAATAATTACACTAAATGTAAATGAATTAAACTTACCAATAAAAAGACACAGAGTAGCAGAATGGATTAAAAAAGAAAATCCAACTATATGCTGCCTACAAGAAACACATCTAAGCAACAAGGATAAAAACAAATTCAAAGTGAAAGGCTGGAAAACAGTACTCCAAGCAAACAACACCCAAAAAAAAGCAGGTGTAGCAATACTCATATCTAATAATGCTGACTACAAGACAGAAAAAGTACTCAGAGACAAAAATGGTCATTTCATAATGATTAAGGGGAAGTTGAATCAAGAAGACATAACAATCCTTAATATATATGCACCAAACCAAGTTGCACCAAAATATATAAGACAGCTACTTATTGACCTTAAAACAAAAACTAACAAAAATACAATCATACTTGCAGACCTCAATACACCGCTGACGGCTCTAGATCGGTCATCCAAACAGAGAATCAATAAAGATATAGTGGCCTTAAACGAAATACTAGAACACCTGGATATAATAGACATCTACAGGACACTTCATCCCAAAGCGACAGAGTATACATTTTTCTCTAGTGTACATGGAACATTCTCAAGAATTGACCATATGTTGGGCCACAAAGACAATATCAGCAAATTTAGAAAAATTGAAATTGTACCAAGCATATTTTCTGATCATAAAGCCGTGAAACTAGAATTCAACTGCAAAAAAGAGGGGGAAAAACCCACAAAAATGTGGAAACTAAACAACATACTTCTAAAAAATGAATGGGTCAAAGAAGAAATAAGCGCAGAAATCAAAAGATATATACAGACAAATGAAAATGAAAATACGACATATCAGAATCTCTGGGATGAAAAAAAAAAAAAAAAAAGGAAAACAACAATTTGAAAATATTTGTAAGACTGATGACAAAGTGTTGTTTTCTGTGCTAATTACATATGCCATAAAAATAGAATGTTAAAGTGCAAAAATTTAAAACTAGGCAAAGTAAATAAACAAAAGAGGCACAAAAAAATATATCAAATAAAGATGGTAGCAACCAAAGAAATACAAAATTAAACCTTATACTTAGTTCACAATAGTCTAGACATGTATTACCCTGAATAATGACAAGTATGTGCAGTTATAAGCACTCGCACACCACTAAGGAGGAAATAAACCATTATAATCTTTCTAAAAGCCATCTAAAAATTTGTATAAAAATGTTCAACAAGTCCTCATTCCTTGATCCAGAAATTATACCTCCAGAAATTTAACTTATAAATAAAAAGACACAGTACAATAATGAATATATTATATATGTCGCCAAAACTATGTAAGTAATTTAAATGTACAACTATAGAGCCTAATCTACATTAATGGAAGTTGCACACTATTACAAATTATGCTTTTAAAGCATATTTATTGGCTCACAATATTGCTTATGATATAATAAAAAATTATATAATCAACAAAATTTATATATACACAAGTCAGGACTCTCCCCCCTACTGAGACTTCTTTATTTTAGAGATACTGGTTGATTTCAATAACTTACAATAGCACTTATGATATAATCAAAAAATTATATAATCAACAAAATTTATATATATAAAGTTATGAAATATTACATGTGTAAATAGACATTATAATAGATAATGATAAATGATAAATACTGATGGAAAATACCTCAAATATTAACACTGTTTATGACTAAGTTGTAGAATTTTAAATATTTTACTTTACATTTCTCTGTATTTGTAAGATATTCTAGGATCTTTTTAAAGAAAGACAAAAAATATTTTGCTATTTTCTTATAAAAGTTTTCCATTGTCAACTACTTGAATATTAAACTACATTATTTTTAAAGCACTTTAATGATTCTTAAAATATCCCTAAATTATATTTATCTGTTTATTTATCTATCATTGATTTTTTTATTAAACACCGTATCTGTCTTCTATCAAATGCAAGCATATCTTCTATTGTTACCAATTTTATCTTTGAATCTAGATCAAAATTAGGTTTATTCAAACTGCACACACTTGAATATCTCTAATTCTTGGTATTTTTAATAATTTACTCAATAATAGTTAAAAATGTGAGTTTTCTATCAGGGCTTTCTCAATATTTATTTATAGATGCCTTTATAAACATTTATTTTTATAAATTTACTTGCATATATGTATCTTGAGTTCCCACCCCCATGGCTGTGCTCTTTTTCATAGTTCCAGAACTCTTACCTAGTTTCTTTTATAATACTTGAAAAATTATTAGAGCTGTTTTGCACACAAGTACTTAATAATTTATATAACTCATCTGAGTACTAATAAATTAAGGAGTTATCACAATATTTACATAACTAAAATAATAGAAAATGAGTTTATAAATTAGATATGTTCTGAGAAAAGCATCATTAGGTCATTTTTGTTGTTGGAGGGACATCATAGAGTTCACTACACAAACCTATATGGTATAGACTACAACTATATTTGTATGTACTTTATTTTATACCTGGGATAGTACAGGTTTGTTTACCCCAACATCCCCACAAACATTGGGGTAACTGTCATACAAGTACCCAAAGATGGCTTTTCTTTTTGAAATGCAAGTACCTATTTTAAGCTTTGATTGCTAAGGCCTACACTTCAACACTGGACATAAACACAAGTCAGGACTCTTCCCCCTACTGAGACTCCTTTATTTTAGAGATATTGGTTGATTTCAATAACTAATCATTTGGGCTACTCGTTGTAGTTGTCATGTTTTTTCATTTCTGTACTTTTAACTCCTGGTCTTCTGTTTTAAATTCACCAATGAAGAATGAACCCCTGAAACCTTATATCTCAAGCCTCAACTCCTATAAAAGCAGAACCCAGGTCCCTGGGCAGGTGCCCTCTTTCTCTTTCCCTTTGGTCTTGTTTTGTGCCCCTTGGCTTGCCTTGTATTCTCCATGGCTTGTAAGTATGAAGAAAAAACTATTTTTTCTTCAAAGTTTTCTAATAGCTATTGCTGAAGAGTGCTTTGAACTCATAATAAAAACCCAAGGGTCAGTCCAGTAGTAACATTGGTTTTGAAAGGAGCTGTCTGTGGGCAGCTCTGTGGGCTCAGGTGAGTGCCCTCAGGTATTTCTAGCATTACTGTTGAGAGACTAAAAAGATACAAAATGGTAACCCTTCATACAATAACATTATGACAGGCTACTGTATCACTAAACCATGGGAATTTTTCAGCTCCGCTATATTCTTATGAGGCCACGTCTTAAATGAGGTCTATTGTTGAGATAGTGGCATTGTATAGTGAAAGATTGCATTACTAATGTTAAAAAACCTCGAGATTCAAAGATCATAATCTGCTTGGCAGGTAATCCTAGAAATCATATTTGATAATTTATTTTTTTTTGTATTTAAGACCAGGCTGTCTGAAAAACTTATAAACAGCAGTATGAGAGAAAAAAAAAAAAAAAACTGATCTTATAGATTAGTTGTTAGTATGATAGGACAAGATAAAAGATTAGTCCTAAGTTATTTAAGACAACTATAGTTCTCCCAATTTAACAGAAACTTATTTAAGTCTATACCAAGAGGGTTAATTTTATTTTGTTCTTACTAGTGTATTTTATTTTTTTATAATATTAAAAATAGTACAGGATATGGTACCTACATAGTCAAAAAGGACTGAATGGCTTTAAATAAATGTATAGTTACATAATAGGACTTGTGTAAAGTTCTATATGTATAATTACTATGTCTTTTTATTTGATTTTGGAGGACACTTGCTCCATCTTCAGATTCAAAATTAGCCTATGGTATTATATTACAAATATTAAAATTTGAGTTTAACTATTAGCTAAGTTGTTATCTAGCTGTCTAAATAAAAAATAGTTTTTATTATATGATATATAAAAAACAAATTTAATTAGCACTGCTCTCTCCTTCTTGGTTGTTTACCATGTAATTTTTAGACTTTATTGTTTATATAATGATAAAAACTATGATTAAAACTCCATCATTCATTCCAAAAACTTTAGATAGTACAGAAAAGTTTTTAAACTACATGACTAATTATCAAAATTAGCACTGCTTATGTATAGTTACTTATTAGTGCCACAGGGAAAAAAGAAAGTGAAGGTGATTAGTAGGGGTACCCTTAAGTATCATGATCTATTCACATTTACCTCTAATAGAAAAGCTCAAATTTATTTTTTTTTAAATTTTTGGCTAATTGAGCAGTGGCGCAATGGATGGAGCTTCAGACTGGGATGCCGAGAACCTGGGTTCGAGACCCCAAGGTCGCCAGCTTGAGCGTGGGCTCATCTGGTTTGAGCAAAAGCTCGCCAGCTTGGACCCAGGGTTGCTGGCTTGAGCAGGGGGTTACTCGGTCTGCTGAAGGCCCATGGTCAAGGCACATAATGAGAGAGCATCTATGGACAACTAAAGTGTCGCAATGCGCAACGAAAAACTAATGATTGATGCTTCTCATTTCTCCATTCCTGTCTGTCTGTCCCTGTCTGTTCCTCTCTCTGACTCTCTCTCTATCTCTGGAAAAAAAAAATTTTTGCAGAAATAATTAAGTTATTTCAAAAAGCTGGAGTCTAATTATGAACCCTTGGTATAATGCCCTGACAATTGGAAGTAGGTTGGGTTTTCAGAAAATTCTGTAATTGCAATGACTCCCAAGATCTGAGTTGAGTCACACTTTTGGAAAAGTTACTGTAGATTTATTTAGTTGAACCAGCAGTAATGTAGCTCAGCTGTAAAATGACTTTGGCTAATGCCATCAGGTTTCTTTGAGAAACGACTAGGAAGAGCTGATCAACCCTAACTCCTGCATTCAAACATATGAACTCTGAGGAACATTGGATTTTTTTCAGTTTACAGAGAAACACAGGTATTACATAGAAAGTCAATTGACTATTGTGTGTGTTTGGAATACAGAGGTGGAAGGTTAGGGAGAGAGTGAAATGGAAAAAAAGAGGGAAGAAACAGGTAGTGTGGGTAAGATTTTAGGAAATGTTGTGTGAGAATGGTAGTCATCTGGATTTAATTGAGTTTGTTTTTATTTTATTGATTTAACATTTTATGGTTCCAAATTCACATTTAAAGAAAATAATATAAAATTGGTAAGTTATCCCTACTTACAGATATTTACTTTTAGGAAAATTGTTAATAGCATTTAGAGTACTGAAAGCCCATTAGAAATTAAGATTCAACAAAGCCACTAAGATATATGTAAATTCCAAATTATTGGTCAATGATATCTTTAATTATTCCAACTTCAATAACTTAATATAACACAGTCATATAATTATACTTAAAGTATATATGTAACTTAATATAACAATAAAACTATATATTTTAAATAATGCTTTAATATCATTACCCTTTATTTAGCATGCCAGAATTATACATTTCTGCTGAGATTATAAACTATTAACTTTGTATAAAAGAACATGATATGTTTCAAGTTTCTTTTATTTGAAAAGAAATAATATAAAAGAACATTGCATTAATTTGTTAGAATGTGATATTGAGATACATTTTATTTTTCTTTAAAATTACTACTTATATATTTGGATTGATAGTTGCAAAGGCTTAAAGCAGTATTTCCAAAACTGTGCTCTAAGGGTATTAATGCAAGGAGGTGTTAAGATGCGGTTCTAGAAAATGTGTTAACAATACCTCATTCTTAGGCAATCATGATGCAAATCAGCAAACTGGAGTCTCTGAAAAGACCTGCAATATAGTAGAGGAGCTTTTTAGAATTGTGTTTTATAAAATGTTTCCCAAGCTTTCTTTTGCAGAGTATACATTTGGTTTTTTTAGTGTACCAGTTATAATCTAGTTCTGAGGTTAACAATTTGTGTCTTATCCATCACTGTTTTTATAAATAAAGTTTTATTGCAACACAGTCATGTTCACTTGTTGCTCTTCTGTTACAATGGCAAAATAGAGTAACTGCAGCATAGACTGTATACCTGACAAAATCTAAATATATTGGTTATCTAGGCTTTCATAGTAAAATGTTTACCAACCTTGATAGCAGAACAGAATAATGCCACAGGTCATTAAATTGGGAAATGCTGACTCACAGAAATATATTAAAACTTTAAAAAGAATCTTCTTGTGTTGTAAAGTGCCAAAAGCTACAGAATTAATATTAATATCTTAGGAAATTTAAAGGACATTTTATTAATTTGGGCGAGGCATGCAGAAAGATTTTGTAAGTGTGATTCCTATGTTTGTGTGATTAGCATTAATACTAAGATGGCCAATGGCATTGTGTTGTAAATGCAGAACAGGAAGGAGACTTGGATTCCCTGACCTTCCCCCATACCTCTGGGAGGAAGGGTGAATAGCTAGCCAGATACAGGAAGAAAAAAAGATTAAATTAAAATTTTTTCTTTTTCTTTTTCTTTTTTTAAAGAAAGGTTTTCTTTTTTTTTTAATTTTTATTTATTTATTCATTTTAGAGAGGAGGGGGGGAGATACAGAGAGAGAGAGAGAAAGAGAGAGAGAGAGAGAGAGAGAGAGAGAAGAGGGAGGAGCAGGAAGCATCAACTCCCATATGTGCCTTGACCAGGCAAGCCAGGGTTTTGAACCGGCAACCTCAGTGTTTCCAGGTTGACGCTTTATCCACTGCGCCACCACAAGTCAGGCAAAATTTTTTCTTATACTAATGAACCATTTACAGGTGTCTGTCTCTATGGAAACTACCCCTCCCCTCCTGAAAGCATGTGGTTAATGTATGTATCTCTAAACAAAGATATAAACTTATGCTGTGATGTCAGGTTTTCTCCCCTCCCATGTATAATTATAATTAGGAGTATATAAACAGACCCTGAATGTTTTTGGGGTCTGCACAATTTGGGTCTGTTGCCCTGTGTCAGCCATATGTGGCCGGCATATTTAATAAATTTCCTCCTTTAATAAAACTTTTCAAAAACTTATTTGGACCATGTGCCTCTATGAACACCCATGGATTTGTGGATTTAGATACTTTACAACACTTGCAGATAATTATAAGTTAAATATACATACTTGCATGATACATAATAAATTTTAATTAGGTAAAATTTACGATAGGATTCTGATTTTCATTGAATTAAAGCATCAATTTTTAAAGCTTTTATTTTAATATTTTTAATTTATGTGAAATGTTAAAACACGATTTAGAAAGGAAATAATATAAATATTTTTATAAATCTTATTTAAAGCCAAAGATAAAGATAATACTTGATAGTTTTATATTTCTTTGGATAAAATTGACTAGGAAAAATTCAAATTTCTTGGTATCTCTCTTCTTTGTTTTCCTCTGAGGCAAATTTCCTTGTATGAAGTTCTATATATGTAATTATTATGTCTTTTTATTTGACTTGGAGGACACTAGCTTCATCTTCATTCAATATTAACTAGCCTAAGATGTTATATTACAAATTTTAAAACCTGAGTTAAACTATTGGTTCAGTTGTTATCTAGCTGTCTAAACTATAATATCTGAATGTCAATTTTACATGAGGTATTAATAATGAAGTTGAACTAAACTCTCTAAATTTTTTTCAGGAAGAAGTGAACCCCATCATTGTTACCCCACCAATCCAAGCCATTGACCAGGACCGGAATATTCAGCCACCATCTGATAGGCCTGGCATCCTCTATTCCATCCTTGTTGGTTTGTATCTGCTCACATTTTTTTACTTTCAGTTATTACTTTGGAATCATGTAAGAAAAACATTGTCTCAAATCAACATAAACTTATTTAATAACAAATATTTTTTTGAAATTTGTGTTATGTTTAGTGTTAGTAAATTAATTTTTTTCTTTTTCAATATTAGTTTCAGTGATATTTGTGGAAGAACAAAAAAAACTTATATTAAAGAAGCAAAATAATTTAAAGAAATAAGAGATGATCAAATATAGGTATTTTTTTCAATATACCCTCATAAAGAATTCTCAAAGAAAAGAAATGAAAAACTTACACACTGTTTGCTCTACTAGTATTTTATCATAGTGAATACAATTACATAATTCTGAAAATATATGACTAAATTAAATAAGGGCATTTGGAGCCATATGGGAAAATGATAAAGCTTACAATTAGCCCAAGGGCACATAATACATTATACCCTTGGCTAATTTTTCCATGAAAAATTCACAGAAGCTGTCTTAATTTATCCTGTGCATATACTGCTAATTGTACCAAAAGCAAAAATGATGAGAACTTGATTATGCTATCCAAATTGCTTTTTTTCACTCAATTTGCTTTCTCTAAAATATGGATGTTGCTACTTTGCAAGGCTTTTACTCTCTAGATAGACAGATGTTTCCGAGACAGACCATATATCTCAAAATAAAGAAAGAGTTGCTTTTGAAGTATGCTTGAAAATTCAATCGTATTTATCATTACTTTCAACCTATTCTTATTATAGTACTATGCCCCCCTATGTGTATGCACACATTCATAAGAATGCAACAACCTGCAGACATTAGACAGATTTCAAAATAAGATGCTATAGCCTACTTATAAATATTTGTTATAAAAATTCAAATAATTCTGGTCCAAGGCTTTGGTTTCTAGAACTACATGCATATCATATACCAATTGCTGAGATTAAATATTATATCTTTAAAAAGCCTTTTGAACAAAAACATAAGCCTCTTTTAAGTCTATAGAGTCCTTGGCATAGATCAGAGGTAGTCAACCTTTCTATACCCTCCGCCCACCTTTGTATCTCTGTTAGTAAAATTTTCTAACCGCCCACCAGTTCCACAATAATGGTGATTTATAAAGTAGGGAAGTAACTTTACTTTATAAAATTTATAAAGCAGAATTACAGCAAGTAAAAGCATATAATAATAATTACTTACCAAATACTTTATGTCAGATTTTCACTAAGTTTGGCAGAATAAATCTTTATAAAATAACTTACTATAGTTAAATCTATCTTTTTATTTATATATACTTTGGTTGCTCTGCTACCGCCCACCATGAAAGCTGGAATGCCCACTAGTGGGCAATAGGGACCAGGTTGACTACCACTGGCCTAGATAAACAGAAAATCATTTTTCATTTAATTAACTGAAAGCTTGTATCACTGTTAATCACTGTGATAGTTGTTGTAGATACGAATATGAGAGTTAAATGTTCCAATTGAGAGTGAGGTAGAGTAAATAGCTAAAATTATGTCAAAAGGTAATTTAAAACACATAGTATTAAGTCTGACCCACATATTGTGTGCTTATGGAAAGAGAGTGCTAAGGATTTCTAAGATAATTACTTAGGAACAGTTATTTTACCAGAAAGACTGGGATTTCCAGCTAGAAAACAGCAGACAAAGGACCTAGATAGATAATGTAGCATGTATAAAATCTAAAGGATGAAATTTAAAGATAGTTTTGGGGAGGGAGGCATGTAACTCAGTGTGGGCTGGTATCTGTTAGCATTCATAAGCTTTTTCACTTAACGTGTATTTTTTCTTTTGATAAATGAGCAACTACTCGATAGAGCAAGACAGATTTCTCACTTTCTGGAGCTGATTTACTAGCAGCAGAGACAGGCAATAAACAATTTATATAATAAACATAAATAAATATATGTGTTATAAAAGATAGATGGTGGTCAGAGCTATGGAAAAATACAGCTGGGTGAGCGGGATAGGAAGTACAGAAGAGGTGTTGCAATATAAGTTGCCATATTAAATAAGATGATAAGGATATGGCTTATTACAAAGTGGGGATTTGAGCGAAGTCATAGAAGTTGAAGGAGTTAGCTATGTAGATATCTGAAGGAAGAGTTTCCAAGCACAGATAAAAGCTGGAGTTTGCCTGGTTTGTTTCAGAAACATGAAGGAAACCAGTACCACTGAAGAGTAGTGAGTGAGAGAGAGGGAAGTAGAAAGAGGGTATGAAAAAATAAGGATGTGCCAGAAAATAGAGTTTTGTAGTCTGTTGATCTATTTTGATTTTTATTGAGAGAAATGAAGAACCGATGCAGGAATTATAGCAGAAAAATGACATAATAATGTTAAGTTCCATCAGTCTCTAACTTTAAGATGGTGGATAGTACTAAAACATAGACATAAACTCTGACAATAAATTTGTTTTCACAGCTATATTAAATAAAATACTATCCATTTATAGCATTTACATTTGTAGAAAGCAGGACATTATAAGGGTAGAGAATATAGCTTCTGAATTTTTACTATCCATGTTCAAATTCTGACTTTAACACGTGCAGATTATGTAATATTAGGCAAGTTACTGACGTTTCTGCCTCAGATAGCTGCTCTTTAAAATGGAGTTGATCAAAATTCATCTTTCAATAACTCAGTTTAGAGGGTCCGAACTTATAAATATGTAATAGCATTTAGAAAAAATTACTGCTCAAATAATAGTTGATGTTTTTCTTGCCATTAGGAAGAAAAATGAAGCATCTTTTCTAAGTCATACAAGAGTGGTAAGAATAGAAGCACACACACACAGCTTATAACTGCATCCTTTCCACATTCTGGCCTTTCAAACATTAAGTAACCTTGCACACAGTCTAGTATGTGCATTTCCTCATGCCTTTCTATTATCTAGAATTTTGATTCTAATTTTAAATAAACTTCACTAAATAGAAAACTGTTTTCTTCTTCTTTTTTGGATTCTTGGGTTACCTTTCCCTTTTACCAGGAAATTATTACTAGCAAGTAAGATGGAGTCTATGAGTTATTTTTATTATTACTATCCTTTAAATATGAAAGAAGTCTAATTTTATGGCAAACATTTCTTGGAGAGGTTTCCTCAACTGTACAGGTTTCATTCATATTTACTGAATTAATAAAAATTCTTTCAGAAAGCTATTGATTTCCAAATACATTGAACTCCTTGTTCTTTCCCACATAAAGATCACATAGTACCAGATAATAAGCCACACAAACTATAACTTATAAAAATAGATTTCCCTAAAAGTGAGAGCCTGATAAACTCCAGGGTAAGTACTATCAAAATGAACCAAAATTTTGTCAAAACATAACAACAATGTAAGTTGGAGAAACATAAGGGAAGCTGTAGAGACAGTGAATGGTGTTTTAGTGGTCCGTTGCTGTACAATAAATCATTCCAAAGATTAGTGAGCTAAAATGCCAAAGATTTATTATTTCTCCTGTTTCTGTGCATTGATTGGGATCAGCTGATCAGTTCTGCCTTATTTACATGGTGCATTGGAGTTACTCTAACGTTCACATCTAGCTGGGGACTAAACAGAGATAGACATCCAAGTTGGTTACTCGCTCATTCTGTTTTGCTCCCCTTTATTCTTGCAGAGTATTCTTCTCTGCAACCTTGGTTTTGACTTCCTTGAAAGTAAAAGTGAAAGCTACCAGTCTTCTTAAAGCTTGGTCTTAGAACTGTAAGAGAATCATTTCTACTAAAGCAAGCACAAGTTTAACTCAGATTTAAGTAAAGGGGTAATAGATTGTTCCTTGATGAAAGCAGAAGAGTCTCTAGCCATTTTTCATCTACTTTACGTAATTTGTGTATATATTAGCTTAAGATAAGTTGTTATTTTTTAGATTGAAGACATTTCGTTCCTCATTCGAAGAATTGAAAATAAATTTGACTCAACTTTCTGATATTTAAAAATGATACATACATTACTATTATTAGTTCATATTTTAATGCTCAATAATTGCATACAACACTTTATTATACTAGATATAAATCCACATTTAAATTAATTATATTTATTGTTAAAGGATTGTCAGGCTGACTTTATTTCACATCTGCTTGAATCTTTATGATTTGACCCAATAACATGATTGATAAAACGCTTGTACTAGGAACAAGGGGAGTCAGTGCCTGGCCTCCTCCTTGGTGTTCACTTTTACATGCATCATAAGTGTTATCTTTACTATCAGGTTCAGTTAAAGAAATATTTCCCAGAAATTTACTCAGTTTTGTGAGTATTAATTTGGAAAAAAATGAATACTAAAAAACACAGGTCACTTTAACTTGTTAAATGTAAACCCAGGCCCACTTCAATGTGCTCAAAGCAAACAGGAAGGGGAGAGAGCATCTGTCAACCCTTTCCTGCCACATAGCTATGGGATCTCCCTCAAGACTTCTTGTCTATGTCCCTACAAACACACCATGAACATCAAGTCTCAGTCTGAATATTAATTATTTAAGCTGATTTTTGTACTATTTTTCAATAAAATAAAAGTATTTATTTATTTATTTATTCTGTGACAGAGACATAGAGAGGTACAGACAGACAAGAACAGAGAGAGATGAGAGGCATCAATTCCTTGCTGCGGCACCTTAGTTGTTCACTGATTGCTTTCTCATATGTGCCTTGACCAGGGTGCTACAGTAGATCAAGTGACTCCCTGCTCGAGCCAGAGATCTTGGGCTCAAGCAGATGAGCCTTGCTCAAACCAGATGAGCCTGTGCTCAAGCTGGTGACCTCAGAGTCTTAAACCTGGGTCCTCCACATCCCAGTCCGACGCTCTATCCACTGTGCCACCACCCGATCAGGTGGTGATTTGAACCTGTCTAGTCAGAAAAATGATGGTGCAATAAGCAAAAACTCAGTTCCTGGTTTTTGTGTGTTCTTATATTTAAATTACAGATGCGAACATATCATCTGCACTAAAGTGATGGTTCTCAAACTTTAGCGGGCATGAGAATCACCTGAGATTATTCAGAAGGCACATTTCTGACCTTCCTTTTCAGACATTTTGATTCAGAGGACCTGGGGTATGATCTTGACCTTTGTGACGCATGTAGACCAAGAACTGCACTCTTAGAAGTATTGCCATAGAAATGCATGAGAAAACAACCCAAGCAAATCTTGAACTGGCTACTGGTATAGTAGTTTGGTTTTCTTAAGAGACAAGTAAAAGAGAATTTGAGATTCTTTCTGAAGAGGTATTTTAGAACTGTTGGCAATATTTTGGATAAGAAAATGGAGTTTAATTCATTAGATATCATTTAAAAATAAGTTTGCAAAGTGAAATGGATTTAGACTTAGGTTGATATGTAATGTGGAACTGAAAGAAAAGGAGTTTGTTTTTCATTATAATAATCAAAGTTGCACAAAGAAAATGCAATAGCTTGAAAGAAAAAGGATAACCTTAAAACTAATCAGAGATAGCCTGACCTGGTGGTGGTGCAGTGGCTAGAGCATCAGACTGGGATGCAGAAGACCCAGGTTTGAAACCCGGAGGTTGCCTGCTTGAGCATGGCTCATCCAGCTTGAGTGCAGGCTCACCAACTTGAGTGCAAGGTCGCTGGCTTGAGTGTGGGATAATAGACATAACCCCATTGTAGCTGGCTTGAGCCCAAAGGTCCCTGGCTGGAAGCCCAAGGTTGCTGGCTAGAGACCATGGTCATTGGCATAAGCAAGGGGTCACCCACTCTGCTGCCCTCCCATCAAGGCATGCATGAGAAAGCAATCAATGAAAAAGCAATCAACAAACAGCTAAGATGCCGCAACAAAGAATCGATGCTTCTCATCTCTCTCCCTTCCTGTTTGTCCCTATCTGTCCTTCTCTCTGACTTCCCTCTGTCTGTCCTTCACTCTGTCTCTGTCAAAAAAAAAACCAGAAAAAACCTAATGGGTGATAATAAAAAGAAATTAGTGGTATCTATCATAAGCTTTCTTTTTTATTAAACAAGAGTGAGAGAGATACAGAGAGAGGGACAAACAGGGAGAAACAGGAAAGGAGAGAGATGAGAAGCATCAGTTCTTTGTTGTAGCATCTTAGCTGTTCATTGATTACTTTCTCATATGTGCCTTGACTGGGGGGGCCACAGCAGAACAAGTGACTCCTTGCTCAAGCCAGTGACCTTGGGTTTCAAGCCAGCGATCTTTGGGCTCAAGCCAGCAACCATGGGGTCATTATCTGTAAGCATTATTAATGCTCACTGGTGACCCCATGCTCAAGCTGGCGACCTTGGGGTTTCAAACCTGGGTTCTCAGATTCTCAAATCGATGCTCTATCAACTATGCCACCACCTGGTCAGGTCATGTATGTTTAAACTAGAGATAATTTGATATAAAAAGAAATGTGTTTTTAAAGCATAGAGAAAAAATGATTAAAATTATTGACAAAATTTTAGTTATGTAAATAAAAGAGGTAGCTAGTGAATTGACTATCAAGGGAGTGGAAACCATTTAATTACAAAATTAAAATCATAGCAAGAACTAGATGAAGAAAACCCAGAGCTTTGGAGGTATTTTTGAGGAAGCAACATTTTTAGATTAATTGCATTTAGTATATTTAAATTTGATGGATATTACATTTTTCAAATGAGAAAATTAAGTGAATCTCTAGGGTCCTTAAACTTAGACATGTACTTTTTTTCTTTGACATTTTATATTCAGTAATAACCTGTCTTTTGCAAGGTATTCAGCATTCAGAAGTCTCATGAAGGTGCTCATTGAAAATCAACTGGAGATAAGTTACATATTATAGTTACTTTTGTTTGACTAAAGGAAATTATAGGTGTATTCATCAGTAACATTTCATTGAGGCTGATCTTAATTTCCTACACATGCAAAATGTCAAAACTTGGAAAATAGCCATAGATTTCGATAAGTTTCTATGTTAATCAGTTCTCTATGATAAAAATTTAGTTTTTGACACTTAAAACAATAAAATTAGGATAACTTATAATTACTTATTTATTGCAAAATACTTCTGTATGCATCTTAGACTAATAACATGAGCTATATGATTATTATAGACAATTTAATTTTTTAAAATTTCTATTGTTCTAAGGCTATGTCATATTAAGAATGTGACAACAAGATACTCTATTTAAAGTTATGAGACAGTTTTTATTTATGTCACCAATTGAACAAATATTTAGATTGATTTATTTTACTTTCTTTTAGATTTTGAGATTTCCTTAAATTTAGTGTCTTATAACAACATAATATTTATATGGCTCCAAATTTAAAGACAGTGTTTTTATTAATTTAATTCAGTTTCAATGCCTATTTCTTCAACTTATCCCCCCCATATATAAGACTTTTTCAATGTTATGGTTTATCTATTTATCCTGATAAATTCATATTTTTCTTATATATTTTCCTTTATTTATATATGGTCAGTTCTTTAAAAGATAGCATAGTATATGTACATTTTCCCTAATTGCTTTCTCACTTAATATATATACATGAATGTGTGTGAGTATATGTGTGTGTGTATGTATATATATATATATATATATATATATATATGAAGATAACTATAATAATGGGAAAAGATATTCATTTTCACATTTGAATTATGTATACTTTTGGATGTATCACCATTGATTCAGACAGAGCACTATTTGTGTATATTTAAGTGTACATATATGTAAATTTATCTAGATTTACCATAATGCAAATATTTCTAAGAAATGGAATTTCTGAGTCAAAAAGTAAATATAATTTTTCTATTGTAATTTATTCAATATAATTCTTCTTGATTTTTATTGTGATAAGCTATACAAAATATAAATTTTGTCATTTTAATCACTTTTTTTATTTTTAAGTGAAATAGAGAGAGAGAGCAGAAAGGACAAACACCAGGAAGGGAGAGAGATGAGAAGCATCAATTCTTTACTGCAGCACCTGAGTTGTTCATTAATTGCTTTCTCAGATGTGCTTTGACTGGGGGAGGGGGGGCTGAAGCTGAGCCAGTGGCCCCTTGCCCAAGCAAGTGACCTTGGGCTCAAGCCAACGGCCATGTGATTCTATCTATGATCCCACATTCAAGTCAGCGACCTCACACTCAAGCTGGTGAGCCTGTACTCAAGCTGAGGACTTCAGGGTTTCGAACCTGGATCCTCAGCATCCCAGGCCAATGCTCTATTCACTATGCCACTGCCTGGTCAGGCCCATCTTTACCATTTTTAAGTTCAGTTTTATTAAACGTATTCATAATGTTTTGTCTATAACTCTTTTTATCATATAAAACTGGTAATTTTTACTTATTAAAAAATAATTTCCATTGCTTCCTTTCCTACAGCCTCTATTATCTACCATTCCATTTTCTGTCTCTATGATTTAGACTACTCTAAGAACTTCATGTAATCATTATCATATATCATTTGTCTTTTTATAACTAGTTTATCTTACTTAGCATAATATCCTCAAGGTTCATCCGTGCTATAACATATGTCAACCTTTCACTTACAATCTGTTTGTGTTTTTTGGATTAAAGTGAGTTTCTTGTGGATAGTTTATGGTTGGATTACTTTTTAAAAAAATTATTCTACCAATCTCTTTCTTTGATTGAAGAGTTTAATTCATTTACATTTAAAATAACTACCGAATAAATAGCACCTTTTTCATTTTGCTATTTGTTTTCAACATGTCTTACAGTTTTTTCATACCTCATTTTCTGTGTTATTTCTTCCATATTCTGTTGAATTATTTTTGTAATGAAGTGTTGAAATTTCTTTCTTATTTCCATTTTCACCTATACTATAACTATTTTCTTTGTCTTTACCATGTGGATTACAATAATATCTGAAAGTTATAACACTCTAATTTAAATTTATACCAGCTTAAACTCAATAATATACAAAAGCTTTGCTCCTTTAAAACAGTCTCTACTCTTTTCAGATGTTGACCTCACAAAATTACATTTTTATACATTATATGACTTTAATTGCATTAATTTATAAGTTATGTAAAAAACATGAATTGCAGTTACAAAACATTGTTACTATAATACTAATTATAGTTGCAGAAATAATTACCTTTACTGAGATTTTTTTTTTAATTAAGTGGGAAGCAGGGAGGCAGAGAGCCAGACTCCCTCATGTGCCCTGACCAGGATCCACCAGGCAAGCCCACTAGGGGGTGATGCTCTGCCCATGTGTGGCAGCTGCTCTGTTGTTTGGTAACTGAGCAATTTTAGCACCTGAGGCGAGGCATGGAGACATCCTCAGTGCCAGGGGTCAACTTGCACAAACCATTTGAGCCATGGCTGAAGGAGGGGAAGAGAGCAAGAAGAGAGAGAAAGAAAAAGGGGAGGAGGAATGGTGGATAAGCAGATGGTTGCTTCTTCTGTGTGCCCTGACCAGGAATGAATCTAGGACTTCCACACACCAGGCTGATGCTCTACTGCTGAGCAAACCAGCCAGGCCCTTTACTGAGATGTATGTTTCTTCATAATGCTTCAAGTTTCCTTTATTTTTACCAGCAGGACTCCCTTGAACATTTTTTGCAGGGTGGACCTAGTACTAATGAACTCCCTCAGCTTTTGTTTATCTGGGAATGTCCTAATTACTCTGATATTTTTGAAGGAGAGTTTTGCCTAGGATTATTTTTTCACAGTTTTTGGTTATTTGTTTTAGCACTGTGAATATACAGCTAGTGCTTGACTTACGACCACGATTGGTTCTGACAGACTGGTTGTAACACGTTTGGTCATAAATTGAGTAGGCTATATGTACAGTACTGTGAAATGATGTTATAAAAATCTTTAAGTCATATTTTATCATAATTTTCTTCCATTATTGTTATATATCATAATTTTCTTTGTTCATTTTATGCCATTTGTATCATCTCTATACCATTTTGTTTCTTATTTTTACATTCATCAGGTTTAAGTAAAACACTGCATTACCAGTACAATTGGTTTAATATTTGCAAAGACAATTTCCTCTTGGTAGACATCTTGGGAGGGGTTTGATGAAAAATATCCAAGACACAAAACACAAATTGCTGTACCGAGTCTGTGATAACAGTTGAAATGGTTTACGTGGAGATGGTAATGCTGCTGGAAGCTGGTCCGCACTGTCGTAGGCCCAGCTGGACAACACTTGCGCTGCCAGACGCGGAGCAGTAGTGGCTAGCGATTGTGGTCATAAAGTCGAATGGTCATAAGTTCATAGGTTGTAAGTCGATCAATATTTGTATTGGCTCACTGCCTTAGGGCCTTCAAAATTTCTGATAAGACATGGGTGATAAGCTTATTGAAGATCTTTTGTATGTGATAAGTTGCTTCTCTCTAGCTGCTTTCAAGATTCTCTTTTTGTCTCTCTTTTGAGTTTGATTATAATGTGTCTTGATGTGAGTCTTTTAGAAGTCATCTTACACAGATTTCACTGAGCTTCTTGGTTGTTTAAATTTATATCTTTCATCATACTTGGAAGAATTTCAACCATTATTTCTTAACATACTCTCTCCAGCCCTTTCTCTCTCTTCTGCTCCTGGGAGCCACAACAAGCTATAGGTTGGGTCTATTTGATAGTGTTCCACAGGTCTATTGGGCACTGCTCACTTTTGTTCAATCTTTATTTTATTTTATATTTTTGATTGCCCAGACTAATAATTCCCACTGCCTTATCTTTAAGGTCATTTATTCTCTCTTTTATCTGTTTAAATCTGTCTTTGAAACTCTCAGTTAATTTTAATTTCAATTGCTATAATTTTCAGTTTCAAAAATTATTTTTTGGTTTTCTGTCCATTGATATTTTCATACTGTTTGTACATGATTTTCTTGACTTTTTCTACATTTCTTTTAGTTCTTTGTGCATCTTGAAGACAGTTGTTTTAAAGTCTTTCTCTAGTAGGTCATTCATCAGATGTTTTTCAGAACAGTTTCCATTGATTGATTGATTTGTTCCTTGAATGAACCTACTTGCCTGTTTCTTGTATACATTGTGCTTTTGTTGTTGTTTGTAAACTGCACATTTGAACCTAATAATGTGTTATCTCTAAAAATCAGTTTTTCCAACTTCCCCAAACTTTTCTTTCTAATGTTATTTTTGTTCATTAATTTTATGTTTGTAAATAAAGTTTACCAATGTAAACTTAAGTTCTCAAGTTTTTCTGAACTTTTACCTTTCTCTAGGCATGCATAATGACTTTTCTATCTAATCCCCGCCCCCCATGTACTGTTGTTTTTGAATGTTCTAATCTTTACTGTCTGGCTTTCAAAGAGGAAAAATGAGCAAAATAAAGGGTGAACAAGATGCTGGTTCTTTAAATCTTTTGGAATTCACTTTAGCCTAGCAGCAGGGGCTTGCAAGGGTGAGAGGTTGCACCTTGCAACAATGGCTGGCTGCACCTCTGTGAGCAGAAGCAGCAAACACTCATCAGAGTCTAGTGCTCTGCTATTTGGAGGGCATGGTCCTTTTTGTTAGATTTGCAGAGTGCAATCTCCTTCAGAAACATGTATACAGCTTCCTGCCAAGGGGCTGAAGGGTGTAACTGCTACTGTGCTCAGAACTGTAATAGACAGAAATTCATCAGAATTTACTGTCCAACCCTTCCCCAAGAAGTTACAAGATTTCAATAAACTTCAGATTTCCAAAATAGTTACAGCAGACAGATTCTACCAATGTAATAGTTGTCTAAGTGAAGAGATGTTTTCATGGTCCTTCCTCCACTTTCATTTTGCCAGAATCCCTCAATACTAATGTGATTTTGATAGATTATGACAAATTCTTCACCAGAGATATTATATCACTCTTTTACCAACACCAGAAATGTCTGAAACTGCATTTTTCTCACAGACTCACCAACAGAGTCTGGTGACCAGCATTGAACTTTATAATCTAACAGTAAGACATGGAATATCAGTGTGGTTTTAATTTGAATTTTTTATTCTTATATATAAATGTGAACATTTTAATGTATGATCAAGAGTCATTTGCCTTTCTCTTTCTGTGCACTGTCTGTTCATTCTCAAGCCCAAACCTGTTTTAAATGTGTTGTTGACCTTTTTCTTACCTACTTGTATATCTGCATGTGTTAGGATTATGAGCACTTCGTCTCTGATATAAATTGTAGCTATTTCCCCTAGTTTGTCACCTGTGGTTTTACTTTGCTTATTGTGGCTTACCATGCAATTTTGTAATGTCATCCAATTTATCCCTTTTTTATTTATTACTTTTGATTTCAAGCCATAGTTAGAAAGATATAACCACTCTCACATAAGGATAAAATATAGCAATGTTTTTATCTATTACTAGTACTTGTGTTGTTTTATTGTTTATTGTACATGAATATTGCCTCCTTTTGGAGTTTTCTAGTATATAGTATAAAGAATAGAAGCAATTTGATCATTTTCTATATGGCTCTCCTGTTAAGAAATGCTCTCTTCAAATTTTTCTACTTTTTTAATATTTTTTGGAAGATTCTTTTAATTTTTTTTTTTTTTTTTTTTTTACAGAGACAGAGAGAGAGTCAGAGAGAGGGATAGACAGGAATGGAGATATGAGAAGCATCAATCATTAGTTTTTCGTTGTGCATTGCAACACCTTAATTGTTCATTGATTGCCTTCTCATACGTGCCTTGACCGCGGGCCTTCAGCAGACCGAGTAACCTCTTGCTCGAGCCAGCGACCTTGGGCTCAAGCTGGTGAGCTTTTATTAAACCAGATGAGCCCTCGCTCAAACTGGTGACCTCAGGGTCTCGAACCTGGGTCTTCTGCATCCCAGTTCGACGCTCTATCCACTGCACCACTGCCTGGTCAGGCAACCTTTTTAAGTTGACTCTATTATCATATGCTTCATTTTGAGGCACAAATTTGATTAATTCTGAGTTTTCAAGTCTATTTTATTAGTGCAGTTTTTCTTCTGTTTTTCTGTTTATTTGGTTTTTCCTCACATAATCCCCAGGAGAACTTTATTTTTTTTATTTTTTATTTTTTTTAATCTTAGAGTTGAAGCAAAGGAGCAATAGCAATTAACTCATTTTTGGATATGTTTGTATTCAGAAAACAAGATTTGAATGCAAGTTTTATATTACGTTGTCTCATTGACCTTAGAAAAGTTATTTAATATCTCAAAGCTCCCAAGGCTTTCAGTATAAACGGAAATGATTTACAGAGTTATTGATGATTACTTATATAAATCATATAGCACAGAAGAAGTTTCAGTAATTGGAAACCATGTTATTTTATTCTTATAGTTATCATTTGGCTCTATGCATAGATTCTACATTATATGGTTTGATGTTTACTTTACCTCATGTTGGAAAAAGTACTGTAAAGGTAGATGATACAATCAAAATAAATTTCTGTGAGAAGAAATGTTTACCTTGAAGAAATATCATCTCTGGACATTAGCAGTAACCTAAAAATATTTTATATGGTATTTAAAATATTTTTATTTAATAGATGCAGTTAGTTTAATTCTTAAGAAAAATATTTAGACAGCTTAAACAGAATATGCTCATTTTCATTTCCAAGCATCTTGATATTTGGTAGAAATTACTAGTCATTGTTTATTACAAGATATGTTGAAAGGCCATGCAGACTATAATTAAGATTTATGCACCATTAAAATACAATTTAGATTTCAAAATTTGCTCTCTCTACACTTAATATGCTTTTTCATGTGATGAAGTTTCAAATAATTAAAGAGCTTTCTTCATAAACAATATTTGGAAAATAAATCACCCAGACATAAGATATTTTTCATCCTCTTACTCATAAACTAATTAATAATATACCACATTTACATCTGCTTTCCCTAGACTGCAAAATTTTGAAACTTAATTTACAAATAAAATTGTGATTTTGTTCCCCATTTAATGAAGGGAAATATATGTAACAGGTACACATATGACTCAGTTATGTGCTGAAATCTCAATGTCTTTCAGGGACTCCTGAGGATTACCCACGATTTTTCTCTATGCATCCTCGGACCGCAGAACTTAGTCTCCTGGAGCCAGTAAACAGAGACTTTTACCAGAAATTTGATTTGGTTATCAAGGTAAATTAAACTAATTTCTTATTTCTTTGTATTTGTAAAGTGCTAATCAAAGAAACCTGTAGAAGCTTCTGTAAGAACCTTAATGTTATAAACATTAAAATTAATTTGGGGCCTGACCTATGGTGGCGCAGTGGATAAAGCGTCCACCTGGAAATGCTGAGGTTGCCGGTTCGAAACCTTGGGCTTGCCTGGTCAAGGCACATATGGGAGTTGATGCTTCCAGCTCCTCCCCTCGTCTCTCTCTGTCTCTCCTCTCTCTCTCCTCTCTCTCTCTCTCTCTCTCTCTCTCTCTCCCTCTCCTCTCTAAAATGAATAAAAATAAAAAAATAAAAAATTAAAAAAAAGAATGTTTAAAAAAATTAATTTGGATAGCAATTAGCCAATTTTTATTTTAAAAGTTAAATGCAGCAGTTTTAATGCATTGTAAAATATTTTTTATATTATAGCGTGATTCAAATACTGAATATTTTTATATGTAATAAATGCTGTGGTCCCATGTATATAATTCTACATTTTACACTGTATTCCATCTTCTAACTTTTAATTTTTTTTACTAAAAATAATTATTTTTTATTCATGAAAACTTAACCAATAAATATATTTAAAATATGCATGAATTTATAATTTTGTTTTAGTAAAATATTATTTTATATGTCCCTCTAACATAGAAGAAAAGATCTCACTTGTCTTAAAATTCTTTTAATATGTGTTTCACCTATTTATATTTTGATAGATTATCCTAAACTAGAAAAAAAATGTAAAGTTAGGGAATCCATTTAGCATTATAATATTGGTATAATAATATTTTATTTTTAATAATGCAATCAATTACAAAGTACTGTGGAAACCCAGATGGTCTGTCGATTAATTCTGATATAGTTTATTGAGATGGTTACATTAGAGCAGGGCAGTGAAGGAGAAGTAAAAATTTACCAAGTAAAAACAGCAGCTGGTAGAAGTGCATTCTAAGTATAAGAACAGACATTAATGAAACAGAGTAAGTCCACTGTATGTTACAAACCTTTTAATAACTACACATACAAAAAAAAGAGCTATAGAAATGCAATTTATGGAATTTTTAAAATATATAAGTGGTAAAGGAAAAGAAAGGTAAAGAAACTTACTAAGCATGTACAATGTACAGGTGTTTGTGTATCTTTTTTCATTGAATTATAGTCATAACCTTAGTATTATACTAATTAGTACAAATATGGAAACTAAAGCTCAAAGACAGTAAGTGGCTCAAAGTTATAATACGAAGAAACATCAGAATTGAGATTCACATTTAGTTTTATCTAACCTAAAATAATAATATTTTTACTTCATCTAGACAGAATTGCTTAGAAATGACTGTCTGGCTTAAGTATCTGTCAGTGAAACTACAAACAATAATAAGTAGATACACATTTACTTTTACATCTAATAAGGACATATTTTGTTAGGACCCATTACATTATACACACCAGATTGTGGGTTTATTTAGTGGTTTATTGTCCTTAAAAAATTATAGCCTAGAAGGGGAAAGTGTCATATAAGGCAATAAATTAAATATATCAACTATAACAAACATACCAACTGCTAACAGAAAGACACATAAGTTCTAATGAAGCATAGAACAGATACATTTAAATTGATTTGAGGATTTAGGGAAGATTTTCTGGAGATTACACCAAGCTAAATGTTGCCATATCAGAAAAGTTTTGTCAGTGAATAAAAGTGGGAAATATATTTGAACATCAGGAAGAGCAGACGTAAAAGCTTGGAGGCATGATGAAGCAGTCTATAAGCTGTTAACAGGGAAATAAGTTATAGAATCAGACCACAAGGAGAATTTTATGTACCATTGTAACTTTCTTGGATTTCATTCAGTGAGGGTTTGAGAATCATTAACAAAGACTCCTTTTACCAATTGCATATAATAGTAATACATGAGATTCATCTTCCATTGACTAGAATTTTTCTAATTATAGGACTATGTAAAACTCAAAAATACGTATCCATTATCTACTGTATGTCTACTTGGAGCCCTGTGTTGCTGCTCTCTGTGGGAATTCAGAAATTTGATAAAGTACTGTTTCTAAAATACCTCATTTGAAACCAGAATTAATTATTTTTCTTTATTATCAAAGTCAGTTGTTCTTGTATACCCGGTTACTGAAAACTCAGTCCACCCATTATCGATATAAAAATCAATTAGAATAAAATGTAGGTATTTTTAAAATAATATTTTATATTATTAATGGAAGTTTTTACAGATATTATTAGACTAAAATTACTGTGTTTTGTGTGCAGTCAAGAGGATAATAAGTGAAGATATCAATGTATAAGAATAATAATGTGCAACCTGCTTGAATAGTAGCTGAATATTGTGGCTTTATTTAGGGGTCCATTGAATTGCTACAACCTGGGAGTTCTCTTCTTTAGTAAGACTTTCACCTTCTTCTTTTTTCCTCATTTTAATAATGCTTCATTTTTCATTGGCCATAAAAGTTTTCATTGGATTTAATCCCAATTCCTGTGTGAAAGATAAGATAAAATAAAATAAACTGAAGTACTTTCTCCTAGACCTTGAAGAAGAATTCTGCTTTAAAAACTATATGTTGCCTGACCTGTGGTGGCACAGTGGATAAAGCGTTGACCTGGAAGCACTGAGGTCGCTGGTTCGAAACTCTGAGCTCACCTGGTCAAGGCATATATGGGAGTTGATGCTTCCTGCTCCTCCCCTCCTTCTCTCTCTCTCTCTCCTCTCTAAAATGAATGAATAAAATAAAATAATAAAAGCATTCAAAAAAATAAAATAAAAACCATATGTTCATTTAACTATAGTGAGTATCATGAATTAGAGACTGATTATGTTCATTTCTTCTCCTTCTGCCTGTGACCTATGCAGTATTCTGACAAAGTGTAAAGGTGAAACTAGAAGGGCAAAACAGAGTAGTTCTCCAACTTTAATACGAAAGGCTTAAAACACATCAATTAAAAGTGGAAGAAATGTCCCAAATCAAATCACTATTACAAATTTTAAATAATAGCAATCAAATAATTATACTTTAAAATGTGATACTTATTTATATAAGAATTTTACATTTGGTTTTCCTAGTTCAGTTTATTTATATGCTTTTTTTCCTTGTATAATTATTCATAATATATCTTTCACTCTCAAAAATGTCCCAGTGGAAAAAATGATATGTGATCATCATAGTTGTAAATAAAAAAAAAAAATCTCTGATTCAGAAATAAGAAAATTAATTTTTTTTTCTTTTCTTTTTGTATTTTTATGAAGCTGGAAACGGGGAGAGACAGTCAGACAGACTCCCGCATGCGCCGGACTGGGATCCACCCGGCATGCCCACCAGGGGGCGATGCTCTGTCCACCAGGGGGCCATGCTCTGCCCCTCCGGGGCGTCGCTCTGTCACTACCAGAGCCACTCTAGTGCCTGGGGCAGAGGCCAAGGAGCCATCCCCAGTGCCGGGGCCATCCTTGCTCCAATGAAGCCTTGCTGCGAGAGGGGAAGAGAGAGACAGAGAGGAAGGAGAGGGGAAGGGGTGGAGAAGCAGATGGGCGCTTCTCCTATGTGCCCTGGCCGGGAATCGAACCCAGGACTCCCGCATGCCAGGCCAACGCTCTACCACTGAGCCAACCGGCCAGGGTGAAAATTAAATTTTAAATTCTAGATGACAATGAATTAGTTCATACCTAGAGTGTTGCTACAAAGCCCTCAAAATCACCTTCATTATTGTAAGTTCACCATTTTTAAAAACTGATATTAGTTGATATTTTGATACTGTAGACATCTAACACAGTTTAAATGGATAAATTATCAATAATTTATTTATTAACTCTGAGCTTCTCAAACATAATTGTATTTGTGATTTAAACACTTTGATAAACAACAATTAGCAGAGGTCACAATGATATCTCAAACATCATTGTCTCTCAGATTTATATTTTCTTACTCAATGACCTACTTATACATTCTAGCAGACTAACCTTAAACTTCTTTTATGGGTCTTTTAATACTACGTTCTCATCAGGCACCCTCCACATTCTCTGTTCCAGCCATATAGACCACTTCCAGTGCTCTAAACTCACCATGCTTTTTCTAGACTTGGCATTTACAGATACTGTCTTTATTACTGAAAAATTCTTTCCTTTCTTTATCAACATTCTAATGCATATTGATGCTTCATTGATGCTTTAAATGCTAAGGTGACACTTTCTCTGGAAAGGCATGGCCTCTGGTTGGAAGCACCTTCTTGAATTCTGCATGTCCTTGTGGTGACTTCGTTCACTCTATATAGAATATTCCTGTTTATTTTCTCCTGAGTTTTACAGGATAGCAGGTTACAATATGTTCCATTATTTTGTGGCCTAAGCACCTACCCCTATGCCTGTATAGTATATGGGAAACAATAAATATTTCTTGTAATTGTTTTCTCCCTGGCACAGTAAATTTTTTAATGCTGCTAGAATCAGGTACTTACATCTTCATTGTATTTAAATACATACATTTAAAGTGTATGTATTTGATACAGTTTTATCTGCTTCTTTGTCCCCAATAAATAAATATGCAATGAACTTCATAAATTAGATCCCTGGAAAAAACACCAGACCTATAACACACAAGTTAAGGCCATTTATGAGTATATATTTATAAAATCTCCCTTCTTCTAAGAAATATATATATTTTAAGTGAGAAGAGAGGAGATAGTGTGACAGAGTCCCGCATGTGCCCCAACCAGGATCCATCCAGTAATCCTCATCTAGGGCTGGTGCTCGAATAAGCCAAGCTATCTTCAGTGCCAGGGCTGATGCTTAAACCAACCAAGCCAATGGCTGTGAGATGGGAACAAGGAGAGAAAGGAGGGGGAGGAGAGAAGCAGGGAGTCACTTTTCCTGGGTGCCCTGACATGGAATCGAACTTGGGACATCCATATGCCAGGCCAATCCTTTATCCACTGAGCCAACTAACTGGCCAGGGAAGAAATGAGACATGTTTTTAGCACACAAAATGAGCCACGGAATTGAAATTGATGAGCTTAAATATTAGTGTTGATGTGCCAGTTTTTTCTGGCAAGTTACTTTGCTTTAGTAATTTAGGAGTCCAATGACAGCAATGTTTGAAAGTGACTGAGGTCTAGCAGGGGTCCCCAAACTTTTTACACAGAGGGCCAGTTCACTGTCCCTCAGACCATTGGAGGGCCGCCACATACAGTGCTCCTCTCACTGACCACCAATGAAAGAGGTGGCCCTTCTGGAAGTGAGGTGGGGGGCTGAATAAATGGCCTCAGGGGGCTGCATGCGGCCTGCGGGCCGTGGTTTGGGGACGCCTGGATAGCTACTACAACCCTTGACCATATATATGAATCTCCAATGCCACAACCCTAAAAAAATGTATAGCTTCTATTTGATTAATGATCTCAATTACACTTTATATCACAGGGATTCAAAGGAAAACTTTTTAGTCATATGGCATTTGCTAATTTCAATTTTCCAAATCCTTTCTGAGTGTTTATTGGGTACCTGACATTTTGCTTGATGTTGAGGAGACAGAACATATGAAATCTCTGACTTCAAGAAAATCACAAATATAAAAATTTTGCTTTCAGCCTGACCAGGAGGTGGCACAGTAGATAGAGCATTGGACTGGGATGCGGAGGACCCAGGTTCGAAACCCCGAGATTGCCAGCTTGAGCGTGGGCTCATCTGGTTTGAGCAAAGCTCACCAGCTTGAGCCCAAGGTCGCTGGCTCGAGCAAGGGGTTACTCAGTCTGCTGTAGCCCCACGGTCAAGGCACATATGGGAAAGCAATCACTGAACAACTAAGGTGTTGCAACAAAAACTAATAATTGATGTTTCTCATCTCTCTCCCTTCCTGTCTGTCTGTCCCTATCAATCCCTCTCTCTGACTGTCTCTGTAAATAATAATAATAATAATAATAATAATAATAAATAAATAAATATATATATATATATACAAAATTTGCTTTCAGACTTACTTCACTTCTGAACTCTACATTCATATTTCCAATCACTGGCTGTATAACTACTCCTAGTATTATGCAGTAGTGTCAACTTAAGAAGGTAGTGAACTGTATATGTCCTTTCAAATCTTAAGCTACTCTCTTTCAATTAATAATATTAAAATCAGTCATTCACTCGAGCTTGGAGCTTGCAATTCCTCTTAGATATTTGCTCCCTCATGTCCCCACCCAGTTACTTTTCAAATCCTAGCTGGGTGCCTCTGGAATTTATTCTCAAATGCCTTTCCAACTCTCCATGCTCACTGCAGTTCTCTCATCCTCACAGCCCATCATCTCACACACACCTCTTTCAAACCTTAGTGTCCTTTCCCTGCCTCTTACCCTCTCCCCACATTACCAATAGAGTATGGTAAAAACAAACAAATAAAAATAGATCATCCTGCTCCATATTGCCTTCAAGTCACTTGACTATTTGCCCCTATGTGAATTTCCAACTGAGAACTTGACTGATTGAAAGAACACAGGTGTCAGGGACAGACAGACATAGTAAGTAGCAAGTCACAGATCATCAGTCATTACTTCTAAAATAAATAAGATGGCATCTCCCATGAAAATGAAAGAATTATTAAAATTTATTAACACATGGAGATCATGAAGTAATTTTTTGTTTTTGCTGTAGTGTGAGTATTGACAGTTAAAAAAGAGAAAGAGAAAGATCGAAAAATAAAGGGGTAAAAAGAAAGGCATGAAATATCCTCTTTGGGAAAGATTAAATAGGAGCCTTCAGCGTGCCAGTGTTTGGAGAAGAAAAAACATCAGAGCTGATGCTGTCCAGCCACAGGAGCAAGACAAACGCTGTGGATGACATACTTTTATAATGTACTCTTCTCCCAATTCTACTGAATTCCCGTTGAAAGAATGAAGCACACATGTACCTTACATTTTTGTTCAGCAAGCAGGCCGGTAAAGAATAAACTTCTTCAGCCCCAGTAGCAAGATCTCTAGGGTGAGGAAAAGTAAAAGTCCTTTATATATTTTAGAGAAAATTATCCCATAGAAATGTCAGACTATAGTTCTTATTAGTAATGAAATCCTTCCATGGATTTCTGAATAAATCACATTTTCAGAAATTTATTGACATATTTGGTACATTTCCTAAATGTTTCATCTTTTATTTTAATTTTATGATCTATTTTTAAAAATTTCTTAGTGTCACATAAAAATTATTTTTGTTTCCTCAAAAAAGAACACTGTATTCTTTTATTTCATTTTAGTCCTCCACTAAAAATTCTAAGAACTATGTTGAATTAACTGCCTATTAGGCCAATTATGGAAATTAATAAACAGAAAGACTGTGTGATGTTCTGTTGTTTCATGCTGATATTCTTCCAGCTAGGTGAGTCAGAGCAGAAATAGAATAGAGCCATTAAATACAGCAGCTGTCCAAGTACATAAGCCGACAAAAGACACACAGAGGTGATATTTTACTTGGTCTCTTTTCTTCCTCGCAAGGTGACCTGCAACTGCTTGGAAGAAGAAAAGCAATTTTTCCATTGTCGTCACAGTCCCTTGATTTTGGCAAAGCCCTCTTGTTTGCAAAGGTCATTGTAAAGTGCAATAGCAAGTCCAAATATTGTACAATGTTAAACTGAAAGTCACTTTAGAGCAGTTCTTGCCATATCTCCCCCAACACACCCCTCACACACAAACTATCTTGGCTCTTCCACATGATTGTTGTCAAGTAATTTTTCTTCATACGCTTGTTGGTTGTTGCATAGCACATTAAAATTAAAAAGGTATATCAAAAGACTTATAAACTAAATAAGGCTAATCACTATTATTTTTTCAAGAACAGGTTAGTACATAGAGGAAACATTAAACTCTCACTACCTTCCAGGCTCTGAAAAACAAGTTACTTAATGATCTATTTTTTTTTTTTTTTTGTATTTTTCTGAAGCTGGAAACGGGGATAGACAGTCAGACAGACTCCTGCATGTGCCCGACCGGGATCCACCCGGCACGCCCACCAGGGGCGAAGCTCTGCCCACCAGGGGGCGATGCTCTGCCCCTCCGGGGCGTCGCTCTGTCCTGACCAGAGCCACTCTAGCGCTTGGGGCAGAGACCAAGGACCCATCCCCAGCGCCCCGGCCATCTTTGCTCCAAAGGAGCCTCAGCTGCGGTTGGGGAAGAGAGAGACAGAGAGGAAGGAGAGGGGGAGGGGTGGAGAAGCAGATGAGTGCTTCTCCTGTGTGCCCTGGCCGGAAATCGAACCTGGGACTTCTGCATGCCAGGCGGACGCTCTACCACTGAGCCAACCGGCCAGGGCCAGATCTATTTTTTTCATATAATGATTTATTGAAAGTAAAATAATCCAGAATGGACTATTCCAGTTGGCCAATTCTCATAAGGCACTTGAGCAGGTTGAGAAAACTGTGTGAGAGTGAGATCAACCCAGCATAGGCCTTTGCTGGATGGGGGGTGCAAAGAACAGGAAAAAATGAGAGGAATAAAACACGACTATAAATATTCCAAAAAAACTTACTACTTTATCATCATAATTTTTTTCTGGCCTGCTCTACCATTTATAGCCAAGATGATTTCCAGGTTCAAAATACGAGCCAAATAGTCTGACATATCCATGATTAGATGGAGGTTTATGAATCTGTGGACTTTCCCAAAGTGATTGAGTTTTTCTTTTTTAAATCATTCCAAATTGTGTTAATCATTCTAGTGCTAGTTCTTGTGTCAAACTCTAAGCAAAGGAATTTTTTATGAAATGAGAAGTGGAAAGGCAGAGAGAAAGGCTCCCGCATGACAGAGATCCACCTGGCATGCCCACTAGGGGGGTGATGCTCGGCCTATCTGGGGCATTGCTTCCTTGCAACCAGAGTCATTCTAGTGCCTGAGGCAGGGGCCATGGAGCCATCCTCAGCGCCCAGGCCAACAATACTCCAATGGAACCTTGACTGCAGGAGGGGATGTGAGAGATAGAGAGAAAGGAGTGGGAGAGAGTGGAGAAGCAGATGGGCACTTCTCCTGTGTGCCCTGGCCAGGAATCAAACCTGGGACTTCCACACGTGGGCTGATGCTCTACCACTGAGCCAACCAACCAGGGCCACAAAAAAAATATTTTTATTATTGAAAGGTGTACAAGAGCTTTGAGGATTTGTGTTTTTATTGCAATAATTTATAAATGGAGTGGGCAGATTTCTTAAGTAAAATCAAATATACTTCATTTTATTGAAATTATTCTCTAGGTGGGATGTCAATATTATTTTGTTATATTATAATCCCTTTTGGGGAGTGTGTAGTCTATATTCTGTCTAGTGAGGTTTTGTTGTGTTGTTTTTGTTTTTTTTTGTCAAACAGAAAATGTATTTCTTTCCAACCAAGGATGTATTATTTTGCTATGCTTATGACTTTATAAACAATTTAGTTGTATGATATATAAAACAAAATATTGTATCTTATCTGATAAATTATTGTGTGGTTTTGTAAATTCTCAATTTATTTATTTTTTTTCATTTTTCAGAAGCTGGAACGGGGAGGCAGTCAGACAGACTCTCGCATGTGCCCGACCGGGATCCACCCGGCATGCCCACCAGGGGGCGATGTTCTGCCCCTCTGGGGCATCACTCTGTTGCATCCAGAGCCATTCTAGTGCCTGAGGCAGAGGCCACAGAGCCATCCCCAGCGCCCGGGCCATCTTTGCTCCAATGGAGCCTCGCTGCGGGAGGGGAAGAGAGAGACAGAGAGGAAGGAGAGGGGGAGGGGTGGAGAAGCAGATGGGCGCCTCTCCTGTGTGCCCCGGCTGGGAATCGAGGCCGGGAATCGAACCCAGGACTCCTGCACGCCAGGTCGACGCTTTACCGCTGAGCCAACCGGCCAGGGCTGTAAATTCTCAAATTTTAATAACTCATAGTTAGGCTTGCTGTCAAACTCTTTATGCATTCTCTAATTTTTAGTGGATTAAAGTTTAAATAAAGGAAGTTACTATTGGTTTTAATGGAATATACAATGAACACTCTTATTTTTAATTATTAAATAGTTGGTAATATTAATAAGGCCTTTGGCTCAGGGAACACATGCCTTCCACAGGCATCTCTCCCTAAGAAATTCCTAAAGAAAAATGTATGATCATAGAAAAGGAATGGAGTGACGTCACAGAAATGGCGCCGTGAGAAGCGCGTCCAACAGCTCTCCCCTAAATCACAACAAATTTATCAACTAGAAACAGAAAAATTTATCCTCAGAGCATTCCAGAATTCCACACAAACTGAAAGCAAAAGGACTGTTATCACTTGAATCTGAGAGACGAGGGTGTGGAGGAAGCTACCGCAGCGACGCTCATTCAAGACGCTCATTCAAGCCGCGAGGGAGTGCGCCTGCGTGCTATCAATAAGACCACCCTCAGATGCCGATAAGAAAGAGGAAATCGAATATTATGGATACAAAAGAAAGAGAGGTAACACAAATAGATGTGGAAAACTCTATGGAGAAAAGACTTAACATATTGGAAGCCTTGGAGCTAAATGACAGAGAATTTAAAATAGAAATCTTAAAAATACTCAGAGATATACAAGAAAACACAGAAAGGCAATATAGGGAGATCAGAAAACAACTCAATGAACACAAAGAATATATTACCAAGGAAATTGAAACTATAAAAACAAATCAAACACAAATGAAAAACTCAATTCACGAGCTGAAAAACGAGGTAACAAGCTTAGCTAACAGAACAGCCCAGATTGAAGATAGGATTAGTGAAATAGAAGACAAACAACTTGAGGCACAACAGAGAGAAGAAGAAAGAGACTCAAAAATAATAAAAAACGAGAAAGCCCTACAGGAATTGCCTGACTCCATCAGAAAGAATAACATAAGAATAATAGGTATATCAGAGGGAGAAGAGAAAGAAAATGGAATGGAGAATATACTCAAACAAATAATAGAGGAGAACTTCCCAAGCCTGTGGAAGGAACTAAAGCCTCAAATTCAAGAAGCAAACAGAACACCAAGTTTTCTTAACCCCAACAAACCCACTCCAAGGCACATCATAATAAAGATGACACAAACCAATGACAAAGAAAAAATTCTCAAGGCAGCCAGGGAAAAGAAGAGTACAACATATAAAGGAAGGCCTATTAGATTATCATCAGATTTCTCAGCAGAAACTCTACAAGCTAGAAGAGAGTGGACCCCAATATTTAAAGCCCTGAAAGAGAGGAACTTTCAGCCAAGAATACTATACCCATCAAAGCTATCCTTCAAGTATGAAGGAGATATAAAAACATTCACAAATACAGAAAAGATGAGAGAATTTATCAACAGAAAGCCCCCACTCCAGGAAATACTAAGGGGGGTTTTCCAACCAGATTCAAAGAACAAAAGAAAACAACACCACAAGTAACAGCTCCACCAAGAACACAATAAAACCAAACTTAAACTGTGACAACAAAGGAAAAAAAGGGGGGAGAGGATGGAGATTAACAGTAGCAAAGGATGATGAAGTGCAGAAATACTTATAAGATAGGGTACTACAATGAATATGGTAGGTACCCTTTTCATTACTTAATGGTAACCACCCTTGAAAAAACCACCACAAAAACACTTGATTTAAAAAAGGTAGCAACAGAGGAAAGAAGTATGGAACACAAACAAACAAAAACAAATGATAGAAAAACAAAAGAGAAGAATCAAACTAGATACAAAACTAACAGAAAGCAATTTATAAAATGGCAGTAGGGAACCCACAAGTGTCAATAATTACACTAAATGTAAATGGATTAAACTTACCAATAAAAAGACACAGAGTAGCAGAATGGATTAAAAAAGAAAATCCAACTATATGCTGCCTACAAGAAACACATCTAAGCAACAAGGATAAAAACAAATTCAAAGTGAAAGGCTGGAAAACAATACTCCAAGCAAACAACACCCAAAAAAAAGCAGGCGTAGCAATACTCATATCTAATAATGCTGACTACAAGACAGAAAAGGTACTCAGAGACAAAAATGGTCCTTTCATAATGATTAAGGGGAAGTTGAATCAAGAAGACATAACAATCCTTAATATATATGCACCAAACCAAGGAGCACCAAAATATATAAGACAGCTACTTATTGACCTTAAAACAGAAACTAACAAAAATACAATCATACTTGGAGACCTCAATACACCGCTGACGGCTCTAGATCGGTCATCCAAACAGAGAATCAATAAAGATATAGTGGCCTTAAACGAAATAGTAGAACACCTGGATATGATAGACATCTACAGGACACTTCATCCCAAAGCGACAGAGTATACATTTTTCTCTAGTGTACATGGAACATTCTCAAGAATTGACCATATGTTGGGCCACAAAGACAATATCAGCAAATTTAGAAAAATTGAAATTGTACCAAGCATATTTTCTGATCATAAAGCCTTGAAACTAGAATTCAACTGCAAAAAAGAGGGGGAAAACCCACAAAAATGTGGAAACTAAACAACATACTTCTAAAAAATGAATGGGTCAAAGAAGAAATAAGCGCAGAAATCAAAAGATATATACAGACAAATGAAAATGAAAATACGACATATCAGAATCTCTGGGATGCAGCAAAAGCAGTAATAAGAGGAAAGTTCATATCACTTCAGGCCTATATGAACAAACAAGAGAGAGCCGAAGTAAACCACTTAACTTCACACCTTAAGGAACTAGAAAAAGAAGAACAAAGACAACCCAAAACCAGCCGAAGAAAGGAGATAATAAAAATCAGAGCAGAAATAAATGAAATAGAGAACAGAAAAACTATAGAAAAAATCAATAAAACAAGGAGCTGGTTCTTTGAAAAGATCAACAAAATTGACAAACCCTTGGCAAGACTCACCAAGGAAAAAAGACACAGGACTCAAATAAATAAAATCCAAAATGAAAGAGGAGAGATCACCACAGACATCATAGATATACAAAGAATTATTGTAGAATACTATGAAAAATTATATGCCACCAAATACAACAATCTAGAAGAAATGGATAAATTCCTAGAACAATACAACCTTCCTAGACTGAGTCATGAAGAAGCAGAAAGCCTAAACAGACCAATCAGCAGGGAGGAAATAGAAAAAACTATTAAAAATCTCCCCAAAAATAAAAGTCCAGGCCCAGACGGTTATACTAGTGAATTCTATCAAACATTCAAAGAAGACTTGGTTCCTATTCTACTCAAAGCCTTCCAAAAAATTGAAGAAGAAGCAATACTTCCAAACACATTTTATGAGGCCAACATAACCCTCATACCAAAACCTGGCAAGGATGGCACAAAGAAAGAAAACTACAGACCAATATCTCTAATGAATACAGATGCTAAAATACTAAACAAAATACTGGCAAACCGAATACAACAACATATTAAAAAAATAATACATCATGATCAAGTGGGATTCATCCCAGAATCTCAAGGATGGTTCAACATATGCAAAACGGTTAACGTAATACACCATATCAACAAAACAAAGAACAAAAACCACATGATCTTATCAATAGATGCAGAAAAGGCTTTTGGTAAAATACAACACAACTTTATGTTTAAGACTCTCAACAAAATGGGTATAGAAGGAAAATATCTCAACATGATAAAGGCCATATATGATAAACCATCAGCCAACATCCTATTAAACGGCATAAAACTGAGGACTTTCTACCTTAAATCAGGAACAAGACAGGGTTGTCCACTCTCTCCACTCTTATTCAACGTGGTGCTAGAAGTTCTGGCCAGAGCAATCAGACAAGACAAAGAAATAAAAGGCATCCATATCGGAAAAGAAGAAGTAAAGCTATCACTTTTTGCTGATGATATGATCCTATACATCGAAAACCTGAAGGACTCCACAAAAAGATTATTAGAAACAATAAACCAATACAGTAAGGTCGCAGGATACAAAATTAACATACAAAAGTCCATAGCCTTCTATATGTCAACAATGAAATATTAGAAAACGAACTCAAAAAAATAATCCCCTTCACGATTGCAACAAAAAAAATAAAATACCTAGGAATAAACATAACAAAGAACATAAAGGACCTATATAATGAAAATTACAAAGCATTGTTAAGGGAAATCGAAAAAGATACAATGAGATGGAAAAATATTCCTTGTTCTTGGATAGGAAGAATAAATATAATCAAAATGGCCATATTACCCAAAGCAATATACAAATTTAATGCAATTCCCATCAAAATCCCTATGAGATTTTTTAAAGAAATGGAACAAAAAATCATCAGATTTATATGGAACTATAAAAAACCCCGAATAGCCAAAACAATCCTAAGGAAAAAGAATGAAGCTGGGGGCATTACAATACCTGACTTTAAACTATATTATAGGGCCACGATAATCAAAACAGCATGGTATTGGCAAAAAAATAGACACTCAGACCAATGGAACAGAATAGAAAGCCCAGAAATAAAACCACATATATATGGTCAAATAATCTTTGATAAAGGGGCCAACAACACACAATGGAGAAAAGAAAGCCTCTTCAACAAATGGTGTTGGGAAAACTGGAAAGCCACATGCAAAAGAATGAAACTCGACTACAGCCTGTCCCCGTGTACTAAAATTAATTCAAAATGGATCAAAGACCTAAATATAAGACCTGAAACAATAAAGTACATAGAAGAAGACATAGGCACTAAAATCATGGACCTGGGTTTTAAAGAACATTTTATGAACTTGACTCCAATGGCAAGAGAAGTGAAGGCAAAGATAAATGAATGGGACTACATCAGAATTAAAAGTTTTTGCTCAGCAAGAGAAACTGATATCAAAATAAACAGACAGCCAACTATATGGGAACTGATATTTTCAAACGACAGCTCAGATAAGGGCCTAATATCCAAAATTTACAAAGAACTCATAAAACTCAACAACAAACAAACAAACAATCCCATAAAAAAATGGGAAGAGGACATGAACAGACACTTCTCCCAGGAAGAGATACAAATGGCCAACAGATATATGAAAAGATGCTCAGCTTCATTAGTTATTAGAGAAATGCAAATCAAAACTACAATGAGATACCACCTCACTCCTGTTAGATGAGCTATTATCAACAAGACGGGTAATAGCAAATGTTGGAGAGGCTGTGGAGAAAAAGGAACCCTCATTCACTGTTGGTGGGACTGTAAAGTAGTACAACCATTATGGAGGAAAGTATGGTGGTTCCTCAAAAAACTGCAAATAGAACTACCTTATGACCCAGCAATCCCTCTACTGGGTATATACCCCAAAACCTCAGAAACATTGATACGTGAAGACACATGTAGCCCCATGTTCGTTGCAGCACTGTTCACAGTGGCCAAGACATGGAAACAACCAAAAAGCCCTTCAATAGAAGACTGGATAAAGAAGATGTGGCACATATACACTATGGAATACTACTCAGCCATAAGAAATGATGACATCAGATCATTTACAGCAAAATGGTGGGATCTTGATAACATTATAAGGAGTGAAATAAGTAAATCAGAAAAAAACAAGAACTACATGATTCCATACATTGGTGGAACATAAAAATGAGACTAAGAGACATGGACAAGAGTGTGGTGGTTACCAAGGGTGGGGGGGAGGGAGGACATGGGAGGGAGGGAGGGAGAGAGTTAGGGGGAGGGGGAGGGGCACAGAGAACTAGATAGAGGGTGACGGAGGACAATCTGACTTTGGGCGAGGGGTTTGCAACATAATTTGATGACAAAATAACCTAGACATGTTTTCTTTGAATATATGTACCCTGATTTATTAATGTCATCCCATTACCATTAATAAAAATTTATTAAAAAAAAAAAAAAAAAAAGAAAAGCTAAAAAAAAAAGAAAAGAAAAGAAAAGGAATGTAACCTATGTCAGTTATTCAACCTTTGACCTCAAAATCTTTGCAGGGCTTTATTGAACTGAGCAGAATCTTACCAAGAACTCTTTTATATAGCTAAGGTTCCTGCACTTTTATTTCTATCTTTCAATTTCAAGTAAACTTTGAAAATTTGCCTAAAGGTTAAAAGCAGTAACAATTATTTGCGTTCAATTTTGGAGCGGAGCTGGCGTAGCTGCTCATCCTAGGCTGTTGTTAGCTTAGCAGCTTCCTTCAAGTCTATGTGAAAGAAGCCAAAATCAAACCCAATTGATTCCTAAAGGGCTATTGATTGGTTCTATCAGAATTGTGTGAAATGCTTGTTTATTTTTGAAAGACAGATTGTAAAGCTACACCTGCTGAATCAAGATGCTCACGTGATTTTCAGGGCACTAAAGTGTGAGCTAATCGTATGTTAAAAGATCATTTCTGAACCTGGTAAGGCAGGCTAAAATTAATAATTAAGGAAACAAATAAATAACGATTAGAAAGCTTGATTGAGCCCCCAGGAATTCCCCTTAACAATGACCTCAATTGATACTAAGGTATCGGACTCAAAGAAACGCTTTAGAAACCATAGTATTTAAGAAATACTGGTGAGAAATATACAAATGACTGAGTCTACTTTTTGAGTCTACCTTTAAATAATAGCGATATTTGAAGAGGCAAATATCTGTAATGCTTGAAGATCTCAATAGTGTTGGTTTTTCAAGTGACTTCCTGGATCAGCCTTTATTAAACTATACCATTTGCACTTGAGAGGCAATAATTAGTTTATCATTTTATTGCAAACTAGTGGCATAAACTAAATAGTTTTCTAACTGACTGTAGTGGTAGAAAGAGGGGTACGTCTTCTGCACATTTTGGAGGAGTGCAAGTATATAGCAATTTTTGATAACATTTTTATTGAAATGGTGATTACATACAGAAAAGTGTATATCTAGATAAATTTTCACAAAATGAAGCACTCATATAGAGGAAAATGTATACTACAAGCATCACTGATGTCCTATCACTCTCTTCTAGTCACTACTGCTTATATGGTTATAACAGTATAGATTACTCTTGTCTGCTTTTATAATAGTTTAAATAATTGGATTAAAGAATTATGTTTTAAATCAGAATCTTAAGAGTTTTATGCACTCCTTCTGTTTTGTTTTGTTTTTAATTGTAGATAATTTAGGATGTCTGTATTCCAAAACCATGTATTTTCTGCTAGTGAAAAACCTCAATAACAATGTATTGCCTTTGTACAAAGAAATGTTTGGACTTCTATCAACATTTACTTTCAAATAAAAGTCCAAACTTTCGCGTTTGAATTCGAAGGCAAATATGTTGGAATTCCTCGCTCTTTGAAATCATACTGTCAGAGCAGAATACTAGATAAGTGGATTGAAAGCTTAATTAAATATACTGTAACAATCTAAAGCGATGAAGAAAAATGTTAAGTGAAAGTAATTTATAATCAAAAAGAGAAAATGGAAGTGTAAACTTAGCCATTCAGTAAAATTCTCTGAAGCAAACACTTTATTGCCCACTGGAGAGCTGAGTTTTGAATTAGAAATAAAGAGTTAAAGGATCTTCATGAACTCTGGGTAGCTAGCTAGACCTGCTACTATTTCAGAGTCAGCCTCCCATGGCAAATAAGCAGCCTGTTGTAAGCTAGGAGAGGCAACCTTAAGAAATTTTGTTCTTTGGCCTGACCTGTGGTGGCGCAGTGGATAAAGTGTCGACCTGGAAATGCTGAGGTCGCCGGTTTGAAACCCTGGGCTTGCCTGGTCAAGGCACATATGGGAGTTGATGCTTCCTGCTCCTCCCCCCTTCTCTTTCTATCTCTCTCCTCTCTATCTCTCTTCCTCTCTCTCTCCTTTCTAAAATGAATAAATAAAATTAAAATAAAATTAAAAAAAAGAAGAAATGGTTTTTAAAAAAAAACAAAAACAAAAAAAAAAGAAATTTTGTTCTTTGTGTGTTGACAGCTTTTCTAAAGAAGAGGATAGCAAGGGGTGTGGTATCCAGGAAAAGGGCATAGCATATTGAGTTAGAAGAGTAATATGAGAAAAGAATAGGTCAGAGTCACAGGGCCTAAAACCAATGGAACTTACTTAAGGGTTTTTTAATGAAAAAATGTGAAATGATTCAGCTATTATTTAACAAAAACAGTAGGTTGCAATTAGGGAAACGGATTTGGCAAAGGTAGTAGAATCTCTTGGATAAATTAAAATAATCCAGGTGAAAATGATAGTAGATGGTATTAAGGTAGTAAGGGTGGAAGAGGTGAGTAGTTAGATCCTGCATATATCTTAAAGTTATAGTCAATAAAATATGATTATTGATCAGATGTGAGGTATGAAAAGAAGCAAGGAATAGAGGTGACTCCAAGGTCCTTGGCTTAAGAAAGTGGAAGAACGGAGCTGCTATAAAGTGGAAAAGACTGTTTGTGGAGCAGGTTTGCGATGGGGAAGGTGAAAATTTTATTTTCACAGAGGTTACATTTGAAATGTTTATTAGATACCCAAGCAGAGTTGCAATGTACACAGTTGGAGAGAATTCCTCTGGAGTTCAGAGGTGAGATTCAGGCTGGAGATATAAATTGGGAGTCATGTTACTAACAGTTTTAAGGCCATGAGAAGAGAAAACAGCTAAAATCTGACTTCCGGGCAACTCCAGTTTTAAGAAGTTGGGGGGAAAAAGTAGAAGCCAGCACACAAGAATGAGAAGCAATGTGTAGTAATATCAGAAGAAAATCAAAAGAAAATATGATTAAAGGCTAGTGAATAAAGTTTTATATGCAGGAGGTAAGAGGTAGGCCAAATAAGATAAGGAATGGAAATATATACATATTGCATGTGTAATATAAGAATGGTGATTTGGACAAGAATAGCTGTATTTGAGGGGTGAGGGTAAAAGCCTGACTAAAGTTGACATAAAATTGTGAAGAGTGAGTATAGACAGAGTGAGATTTAAAAAGACAGCACTGGCCCTGGCCGGTTGGCTCAGTGGTAGAGCGTCGGCCTGGCGTGCAGGGGTCCCGGGTTCGATTCCCAGCCAGGGCACACAGGGGAAGCGCCCATCTGCTTCTCCACCCCTCCCCCTCTCCTTCCTCTCTGTCTCTCTCTTCCCCTCCCGCAGCGAGGCTCCACTGGAGCAAGTATGGCCCGGGCGCTGGGGATGGCTCCTTGGCCTCTGCCCCAGGCGCTGGAGTGGCTCTGGTCACAAAAGAGCGATGCCCTGGAGGGGCATAGCGTTGCCCCCTGGTGGGCGTGCGGGGTGGATCCCGGTCGGGCGCATGCGGGAGTCTGTCTGACTGTCTCTCCCCGTTTCCAGCTTCAGAAAAATACAAAAACAAACAAACAAACAAACAAAAAAAGACAGCACTATAGATGCACAATAAATAATACCTGACTTTCTAGGGAAAAAGTTGTTTTTCTTTTTTCCTAGAATTTATGTAAATGTATTGATCTGCCTCATTTTCTTTTTCCCCTAAATTATTATATCTACTTGACAGACTTCATATTAGAGATTGTGGGATTTGTTAAATTGCTTGCCACTAGATAGCAGGAAAAATGTTATTCTGTATTCTCAGTCGTCTGGTACAAGGAGCTAAGAGATTATCAGTACTTGCTTGTTTTAATATTGAAAATGGAGTGGTTTGTCTTTTTCAATGTTTTGCCCTTCAAACTAACTAAATAGTATATTTTTTATAACTCCTCTTGTTTGGCTTTAGTTTCACTTTGGTCTCATTATTGGAAATGGGACTCATGCCCAGAAATTCTCCAAACAAAAGCTAGATTTTATACATAATGTTTAACTTGTAACTGCAGATTTTTATAGATATAATGTTATTGTTGGGCAGATAAAATATATTATGCTCACTTTGTTAAAGATGGTGCTGCCCACGTGGAAGCCTATCGCCCAGGTGATAATATTATTTGTCCTCCTTGCTTGGAATGGGCGTGATTATATTAATATTAATGTGTGTTGGGGGAGGGCTTTCATGCCAAAAGGTTTTAAAAGGAAGAAAGATCACATTGTTCTGGGGAACAGTGATTACGTTCTAGGAAAAGCCCAGGAGAGGAGAGCAGAGAGAGGCCATGTGGAGGAGGCCAGGAGAAGCAGCCAAGATGGCGGAGTGCTGAAGAAGAAGCCAGTTTGTGCAGAGTTTGTGCAGAGAGAAAGAGATGGGAAACAGAGGTGAATAAGGCTGGTGAGGTAGAAACCTTTGATTCTAGGAAACTCAGATAAGTCAGTGGCTTTGGGAGCCCTGAATGGAAAGGGAAGTGTCTTCACACTGTGTGTATTTCTTGCCCGCTGGGTGCAAGCTAGGATTAAAACTGATGGCCCACCAATTTTTGGCTCCATTGTTTCATTACCATCTGTTTGAGTCTAATGCAAACCTGCATGGGCCAGGCAGCTGTGATGGTGGCCATGGCTACCGGCTTTACAGTTATATAATGACATTATTTTTACAATACCAGTCTGTTTCACTGACCTGATATTTTATACTTATCTCTCACACTAATGATTATAGTATAAGAAATTAACTCAGAATTCTAAGAATTCTTATTAGATGAAAGATTTGATGTATGGACTCATTAAAAAGCAAAGAATAAAAGAATTTGTTTTAAGTACCATATTTTAACTCTAATTCAATCTGTAGTATCTATGTTATTAATATTTTTCCTGCAACTAATATCTCCCCCGTCACCTTATATTTGAATATTAATTTGCATTCTCTAAATCAGAGAAATGTATGGTGAATTGTCCTGTGTAGCCTCTCGTAAATCAGGAGACCTGTGTCTGAGCCCTAGTCTGTCTGTTAGTTACATGTGACATAAGATTGAACATAAAACTAACTTTTCTGCGCCCTGGCCAGTTGGCTCAGCGGTAGAGTGTCGGCCTGGCGTGCGGGGGACCCGGGTTCGATTCCCGGCCAGGGCACACAAGAGAAGCGCCCATTTGCTTCTCCACCCCCACCCCCTCCTTCCTCTATGTCTCTCTCTTCCCCTCCCGCAGCCAAGGCTCCATTGGAGCAAAGATGGCCCGGGCGCGGGGGATGGCTCCTTGGCCTCTGCCCCAGGCGCTAGAGTGACTCTAGGGGCAGAGCATCACCCCCTGGTGGGCAGAGCGTCGCCCCTGGTGGGTTAGCTGGGTGGATCCCGGTTGGGTGCATGCGGGAGTCTGTCTGACTGTCTCTCCCCGTTTTCATCTTCAGAAAAATACAAAAAAAAAAAAAAAAACCAACTAACTTTTCTGCTTTTCCATCATTACAAAATTATGTTTTTGCATTAGAGAAGCAATAGAAGACAGGGATTAAGAATGAGAACTTTGGAGGCAAATGTCTGATTGCCACCTCTGAAACACCTAAAACAAGACTGACTGACAAACCACATAGTAGCAAATCAAAACTATTAGTCATATTAAAACAAAGTAATGTTAGGGTAATGAAAGACTAAGTGGAATTAGATTATATTCATACATATTATTTGATTTTAATTTCTCTTTTCATTGGATCATTTTGTTTTCATCATCCAAATAGTATATGTTTTTCCTGGCTACATAGATGCTGAGAAAAAATAACAACATAGGAGCTGAATGTAAAATATAATCTTTTTTTTGTTGTTATGAAATATTTTGTTTTCTTCTCATTGTTCATAAATTATGTTTGTGTATTGATTGGGAGAAGGGGACAAATTATAAATTTTATTCCTTTTTATAGCATTATTAGTATGTCCAGGATATGAGAAAATGGCTTTTAGTCTAGATACAAAATAAAGGGATAGAGAAAAAGTCCTGTTCAGAATGACCTGCATGTATGAACTGGTCCCACTTTAATCAAATCAAAGTCACTTAGTTAGAACTTCATATGGACCAATTAATTTCATTCACTGTAACAGGCATGTTTTCTAATCATAGACTTTACCTGTTGTCCTGGTTATCTGTGTCCAGAACCCTGTTGTTTGTCACAGAGTGACTTCTGAAAGAACATCCATGGCTCAGCACATGTTAATCACAACCACCGGATGTGGAAAGAACTTATTTGTACTAATGATGTCAGGAGCACATATGGTTACGTGTGAAGAAGAATGCATAATTCTAGAAAAGGCAACACATTATTTTAGTACAATTGTTCTTACTGCAGAGCTTGTAAACATTTTGTGTGCTAAACTACTGCTGGCAATTTAAATAAATATAGTATATACCTTACAATGTAAATCTAATATACTGAAATAGCGTTATGAAAATACAAACATTAGTTTTTTAATTAACGCTTTATATAAATTATTTTACAGTGGGTTTATGAATCACCATAATTTCAAATTAGTAATTTGCATAAATAATATTCCAAAATATCTTCAACATTAATAAAATATGAAGTGATAATATGTTGTGATTTTCCTTGGTGCAAAGTCACCAGTACTTGCAAACATCACTGTGATTTGTTACTTACCATCTTAATTAATGAAAATGCTAAATTACAATGAGAAGAAAGTGCAAAATTATCTTCTAGAGAACTATTTCTTGCCTCTAGATTGAATAACTAGAGACATCTATCTGAGTTACTTATAAAATTTCAGAATTTAATATAAAGTATTTACCTTTTGCATTGAGTTGATTTCAAAATAGAACTATTGCAACAATAGGAAGAACATGAATAAAAATTTATGACAAATAATTTGAATCTATTTTAGTAAATCTTACACTATTGAATTATTTAAATTATTTTTTCTGAAGTTTAAAGTAAATTGTGATGAGATCTTACCTTAAATTAAACTTTGGATTGCTATATAGTAAGATATATTTTTTAAAAAACAACAGAAAATCAAAGGTTGGTGTTTCCTCATTCACAACATGACCATAGGGAGATTTCTTAAGAAAAATTTATTGAAAATATAAATTGTTGTTATTTTTTTAAAAAAACTGAACAGAATGAAACAAGTATACAAACATAATTTAATATATAAATATTAATTTTAGCTGAATAACATGTTTCTGGTTAAATATAATTAAAGTCTATAGATACTAAACATATTTCATTGAAATTATTTCTGTTCCTTATGTAATACTTTTGATAACTCAAATATGGCTTAAATCTACTAATTTTATGTAAAATTATTTGGAGATTTAATCATTAGTGTGAGATAAAAAGAAATGGAAGTATAATATTTTATATAAATAATTAATTTGTCTTTTATTTAAATATTTTATCAGAAATTCACTGAAATATCTTTATTTCTCAATTTTCTGCCTAACTCTATTTAAGCAGTTCTCTTCTAATAATATGTAATAACAGATACAATAATTTATTCCATTGATTATTGTTATTATTATATTTTAAACATACACTGATATTGAGGACAGGAAACAAAAAATTAATAAAGCCATTTCCTGTTTATGTTTTCTAAGCCCTTCTAACTTTAAAACATTTCTTGTTTTTAATAGATAGTATTAAAAGTGATACTTAGAAGGATCCCATGACATAAAATTTTTACACTTTTTTAAAATATTTTTTCTAGGCTGAACAAGACAATGGTCACCCTCTTCCTGCATTTGCCAGCCTACATATCGAAATATTGGATGAAAACAATCAGAGCCCATATTTCACAATGTCCAGTTATCAAGGCTATATCCTGGAATCTGCCCCAGTGGGATCAACTATTTCGGACAGTCTAAATTTGACCAGCCCTCTAAGAATTGTGGCTCTAGACAAGGATATAGAAGATGTAAGTTACATATCAATTTTGCTCATTTTGTTATCACATCTCATTATATTTATGTCAATAGGAAATATTACAGAAACATGGTTACTTGAAAAAATATAAATGAGTCTTAGTGTTGTAATTAACTGTATGTTGAGTATAATATTTAAAAGGTATGTTTAACTTCAGCCATTTTTCTTTCTCGGTTTATAAATATTCAGTATAAGGAAGAAAGTAAATGTTTCATTTGTAATTTGCTAAATTATCAGGGCACTATTATATATCAATTCGGGTTAAAGTAGTTTATATAATTGCTAATAGAAAAAAGTAATGGCATTACACAATGAGTACAAAAAATCATGCTGGTAGCCCTGGAATGGGATCTGTGACACTTTTCTGATGGTTTGTTACTAAGAAAGAGAATTTAGGTGCCAGTGACTCTCTTACACTTTCATCATTGGCTAAACTCTCCTCCACTCCATCCATTGTTGTCCTCTGTTTTTCTGGTACTGACTAACCACGTGAGTAGGAAATGGTCCTGACTGGGTAGAGCCATGGTATTTTACCTCTTTAGCCAGAGTCATTGCTGTGAATAGTGGACAGAAAATCTATAGAGGCATTCAGAGTCCTCCCAAGATATGAAAGAAAATAAATTAGGTCTGGAAGAGTGTAGCATCATGCAATAAAGAAGTGTAAATGTATCTGAAGCCAGTGTAGGCAAATTTGCTGATGTTATGGAGAAAATCCATTATCAGCTGGGAGAGAATGAAGCCTGACATACATACAGAGAAGAGTCCTGTTAGGTTTTTGTTTGTTTTAGGATATGACATACCCGAAGCTATACTAATCCTAAGTATTTTCCTTTGATTCTGTGACCACTACAGTATTTTACATTGTATACTTTTTAAAACATACTGTAAGTCTGATTTCCGTCACTTGCAACCAGTGTGGGATTCAAGTAATTTAACAGCTAGTTCTCTGCCCTAATGACCATTTTAATTATATACTGAAAGGTAGTTTATTATTTCATGCATTTAATACTTAAATAAGAACAATAAAAGAGGTACACAAAACTAGATTGTTATAAGAAAGTTTTAAAATATTAATGAAAAAAATATTAAATAATACCTGACAAAAAATAAAACTGTTATTTAAGATATTTCTATATTGCTTCTTGATTGCTGTCCTCACTTGCAATTTTTTTTCACCTCCGGATGGAATAAACATTACTACGGGCACTTAGAATACGCTGTTGCACAGATGAATGTTAAGGAAAGTAAATTTGTGATTTCCACATTGGGCAGCTGCTCAGGAACCCACCTTCGAGACAACCCTGATTACAAGTGTCATTTTAACAACCTGTTTGCCGAATTCAACAAAATATTAGATACCGGTTCTGCCAAACCAGTGCAAACCAGTGTAAAACAGCTGAATCCCACCACGGCTTATGATTCAGAAAGTCCTGATCAGCAACCTCTACATCTCCAACATCATCATCTAGTAGAAATTTTGAGATGATGAAAATTTTCTGTAGCTATACCACTCAATATTGTAGCATGTGTGACTATGGAGCACATAAAAGGCAATGAGGCTTAAAACATAATTTTAATGTTTTTCTTTTAATTTTAATTCAAATAGCCACATGTCAATAGTTAAACAGCACAGCTCTAGGATGTCCCTGAAATCTCATATCATGGATCTTTATCATTGTTTTAGTAAATGAAGAAGGCACTTTCAGATTTCAGTTTTCTTTCCAGAAGAAAATTTGTTAAAATTTTGTTCTAAGGGACTTTGTAAAGGATAGCAAGGTATACCTGACGTTGGGTGGAGGGTGGGAACTCCTGGGTCTAAAACCTTTGGAAAACACTACCTAGAATTCTACTGGTAGATATTTAATGCCAGTTAGCCTCTTAAATGCTCTGAACTGTTTCCAAGAGTGAGACAGCATGTTGTGGTCCTTACAAGTTTGTACTTCTGAATTAACCATCCCTGGGTCTGATTTCTGATTGTTCCATGTAATGGCTGTATAAATACTGTGTGACTCTTGAAATTGCCCCCATTTTATTCAATCACCTGTGACATAAAAACTATATGGTAACAATCAATACTTCCTTGACCTGTTCCTTCATTTGGGGCTCGTTGCGATGGGCTTGGAGGAAAATTTTTCCTTAGATGATGCCATCTATAGGGATAGTGGAATGCTTAACATGTTGTATAAACATATACATATTGAATAATGTATATCTGTCCACTTTCTTATTATTTAATCACATTCTTTTTTAAAAAAATTATCTACAGTGAATGTGCCATTAGCGGGCAGAATGTAAACAAGTATATCTAATCCCCAAGAGAAAAAGGTTTCTAAAATATCATATATAACTTCTATGTATCTATAATTTAAATAAACTCATTGAATGAGGATATCTAACATACATATCAAAATTTATAATAATATTTAATTAACTGTTTCACAATATGGCCTATTCCTTGGTTGGACAAATAATTCTTAGCTCTTCATATTGACTTAAAACCAGCCTTCTTGTAAGTCATCCATTATTTTTTGTATCTTCTATTTGCCAGCACACAGACTAAATCTACAAAATGGTCATTAATGTTTGAAGATGAATTTATCCTCTTCTGAAACATCTCTTTTTCCAGGTCAGGCTCTCTATTTAAAAAAATATATATATATTCATTATGAGGTTATTTAAAGATCTAAATTAACAAAATAAAAAGTCAAGGCCCTTTTTACTAACTGGCAAGAATTTTACTATATGGTAAATTCTTGCTGATTTTGAGTCAGAATTGGTGAAATTAAACAAAATAAGGAACAGGGCTTAAGAACATAGAGAGATGTATGGCGGTCAGCATAAGAAATGGAGAATAAGCATCAGGCATGAGAAGAGAAGTTGTCACAGCAGAAGCCGGCTCTTCTGAGTTGCTTCAAGAGCAGCCCTGCCAAAAGGCAAATGCAAGAAGAGGTCCAACTTGAATTTATTTGTCCAAAAATTAAGTTTTTTTTCTTCCTTCAAATCTTTGGAAAGTAAGACAAAGTTTTAAGAAATAACAGGGATTGATGAGTCACGGTTTTATTAGCTTTGCATATTTTGAGCCATAAAGAATCTTAAGGTTCATAGTGAAACTGAAAAAAAAAGTAAATATGAATATTTTTATTAATGTTTTCTATAAATATGTAGATGTAACATATATATGAATTGTGATTATATGTTTTTAAGTCCTTTTTATAGTTTCAAAATAGTCCAAAATATAAGTAGAGCAGATAATACACAAGATTTTTAAGAATCATGTCTGAGACTACTAAGGTCTCAGTGGCAGAATTACTAAAAATTGATTATGTAACTCTGGTTATAAAAAAGATAACAGGGAATAATAATCAATAGAGGTTACACATTGACTTGTGGAAAGGCATTAATTCACTTATAATTTCATGTCAATTCACTTCCTTGAATGTAGTGTTATTATTTCAAAATAAAGATATCTTTGAAATTGTAATACAATATTAAAATATCATCTTATATGTTTCATAAATATTGTTACACTATCATGTATGTTATGACATGTCAGGATATTGAGGAATAAAATATTCCTTGGAAGAATGTTGTTAATTTAAATGTACTAGAAAATGTTTTTTTGTTTGTTATTTTGACTGTTTTTAGTTTGTTTTACTAACATGTACTTGCATGCCATGTTTATGTCTGTGGTCATTTATATTTATGTTGCTTATTTCATGTTTAATTTGCACATAGGTTCCACCTGGTGGAGTTCCTGTAGGTACTAGGTGTTGATTTTGTGTTTTTTCTTAATTGCTGTGGTTTCATTTCTTGTTCTTATCTGTTCTACTAAAACAAGTAGGCAATTATCACCTATAAAGACATCTATAACTACGTTAAGTATATATGTAATAGGATATAAATTAAATAATTTACATTATGTTATTGGGTATAATATAAAATTATGTGGAATCCAAATTGCATATAACTTAAAGATAATTTAATTATTGAAAATTACTATATGAAAAACATTGATAATACATCACTGAATTTTTTCTGAAACCATCTAAGCATGGGGTTGAACCCTTTTGAACAAGATACTTCAGATAATTATTATCAACTAAGGCAAATTGGCCAATAAGATTAACTTTTAGTTATTTTTGTATTATGCTTTATAATTTGTGTACAAATAAGTATGCATATGTATATATGTGCATATATATACATTTCTGTGTTGTATGTGCATATATGAGGATGCATATAATCTTGTGTGTGTGTGATATATATTGATGTCCATTGGAGAATGAAAACTGATTTCAAATGCAGTAGACTTCATATTTAAATGAATTTCTTCAACTGTGTATGATGAGATTTCAAATTTGCAATTCATATATTTGACTGTCTTTGCATTTGTAGATGTGTTTTCTTTTGAATTTATACTTTTTGTGCTGTGAGTGAATATGAGTTTATTTTCCTTTCTGGAAAATAATACACAAACCAATGAAGTATTATGTCATACTTATGGTATATACTGTATGTAAAATACTATTACCTTATATCAGCCTTCTGTGAACATATTGATTTAGAATATTAGCATTTATTTTAAATAAATTTATAGACACAAGACTACCTAACATTTATGGTCCCTATCAGAATATTAAGCCAAAGCATTATCTGTCTATTTACACTCAAATATATAATACCTGAAACTAGTATTATCCTTACAAATAAATCAAAAATATTAAAAATGAGTGATAATTGCTTGAACATTTTCCAATCTGCCTTCTTAAATTTTTATACTTAAAGAAATGCAGAGATATTCACCAATAGCATCTATGTATGGAATGAATAGATAAAAAAGCTAGCTATTTTAAATATTCATAAACTTAAAAAGCTATCCTTAAACCAAATATTAATTATCTGTGCAGATTAACTATGCAGAACTAAATATTGCCATGTACAATACTAGCTTTATGTATTATGCTGTCTCCTTTACATAAAACAAACTAATTCTGGGAAATGCTATTTGGTCTCTAGCTAGTCGTTGTAAAATAATTCAAGAAATAGAAACAATTAAATTACAATAGTCAGTTGTGAAAGAATCTGCTTATTCAGTCCTTTGTGCTTATATTATCTTCAAATGGGAAACATTTGAGAATGAAAATCTGTGGCTTTCATAAATTGGTAAAATAAATGGTGTTTTCACATACCATATTAGACTACAGTCATGTATATAAACATTGGTTCACAACTCAACACTCATGGCTATATTGCATTATCATAACACCTGACATTAAAAAAAATGCTTAAAGCCTGACCAGGTGGTGGTGCAGTGGATAGAGCATTGGACTGGGATACGGAGGACCCAGGTTTGAGACCCCGAAGTCGCTAGCTTGAGCGAGGGGTCATCTGGTTTGAGCAAAGCTCACCAGTTTGGATCCAAGGTCACTGGCTTGAGCAAGGGATTACTCGCTCTGCTGTAGCCCCACAGTCAAGGCACATATGAGAAAGCAATCAATGAACAACTAAGGTGTCCTGACGAAAAATTGATGATTGATGCTTCTCACCTCTCTCCATTTCTGTCTTTCTGTCCCTATCTATCCCTCTCCCTGACTCTCTTTCTGTCTCTGTAAAAAAAAAAAAAAAAAAAGCTTAAAACGTGGTGAGTATATGAATGAATATATTTAACAAATTTACCAACAAGTATATAGTTGAATGGAAGAAAAGAAATTGAAATAAATAGAAAATAAATTGAAATAAATAGAAAATAAATTGGCATTAGTCATAAAGTAGAGAATGACTAAGGATTTGAATAAAGGGAAAGAAGAGAGTATTTGGTGAGCGAGTTAAAACTTGCTCAGCTTGGATTACTAATAGTGTATAGGAATGAGTAAACAAATATGTGCTCATTGGCTGACTGTTGTACACGCAGAGAACAAAAAATACCTATACATTTTAAAACCTAATGAGTACATAAAACCAAGGGTAAACCCTAAGGAATGGAACTCATTTTTATTTAGTTTTTATTAATTTAAACTGCATGATAACTAATAGCTTTGATCATTTAAACTAATTAAAATGTATTTAATTGACTAAAATATAACAAAATAAGAATCCTCAATATGTGATTTGATATATATTTATTTGTAAATATTATATAATTTTGTTTTTGAAATAATCTTCTATTAGCTAACATTTTCTTTTTTTTTAATTCAGTCAAAAGAGGGAAGGCAGAGATAGACTCCTGCATGCACCCTGACCGGGATCCACCCGGCAAGCCCACTAAGGGTCAATGCTCTGCCCATCTCAGGCATTGCTCCATTGCTCAGCAACCAAGCTCTTCTTGGCACCTGAGGTGGAGGCCATAGAGCCATTCTCAGCTCCTGGGGCCAACTCTCTCCAATTGAGCCATGGATACAGGAGGGGAAGAGAGAGAGACAGAGATAGAAGTGAGAGGGGAAAGGTGGAGAAGCAGGTGGAATCGAATCCTGGACATCCATATGTCCAGTGGATGCTCTACCACTCAGCAAACATCACATTCTAGCCACGCTAAGCAATTTAAGTCATGTGTTGAAATAAAAACTGAAGAGCCTATTTGTAAATATTAGTGTAAATCTACTTGACTTTTTACAGCTCTTAATAACTTTGATTATTATCCAACTAGACTGATGGAAATTTTCTGTAGTATTAATATTTTATTATTCCAAGATGAATGTAGCACACTGATCTTATCAAAAACATGAACATAGAAGCTACCATGCTATATCTAACAGCTCATAATGAGATATTATGAATATATATTTTGTGTCAGGCTCAAATAAAACTATTTATTTCAAAGTTATTACAAATAAATATATATTGAAATTTAATATATAAAATATATTATAGATTAAAATTTTCCCACTTTTTAATGTAATGGTATGTATTTCACTTGTCATTTCTGTATAGAAAATATGTTTTATTTAGAAATTAAATTTAATGGGGTGACATTGGTCCATAAGATCACACAGTTTTCAGGTATACATCATTGCATTGTGTGCCCACCACCCAGAGCCAAACCTCTTTCTGTCACCCTATATTTGGCCCTCTTTATCCCCATGACCCTAATCCCACTTCCCAAAAGCACCGCACTTTTGTCTATGTCTGTGAATATCAATTTTATATCCCATAGATGAGTGAAATCATATTGTCCTTACCTTTTTTCTGACAGACTTATTTTACTTAACACAATAATCTCAAGTCCATGCTGTCCCAAATGGCAGTATGTCATCATTTCTGAAGAGTATTACATTGTATATATGTACCACATCTTCTTTATCCAACCCTCTACTGAGGGACACTTCGATAGTTTTCATGTCTTGGCCACTGTGAATAAGGCTGTGATAAACATGGGAGCACATATGTCTTTGCAAACAAATGTTTTCAAGTTATTAGGGTAGATACCAAGTAGAAGGATCGCTGAGCACATGGCAACTATATATTAATTTTTTGAGGAACAAGCTATACAGTTTTTCATAGTGGCAGTACCAGTTTAAATTTTCACCAGCAGTGAATAAGGGTTGCTTTTCTCCACAATCTCTCCAACATTTGTTATTACCTGTCTTGAGGATAATAGTCAATCTAAAAAATGTGAGGTTTTATCTCGTTGTAGTCTTGATTTGCAGTTCTCTAACAGCAAATGAAGATAAGCATCTTTTTCTGTATCTGTTTGTATGTCTTCATGGAAAAGGTATCTGTTCAGGTCCTCTCCTCAATTTAGTTGGATTATTTCTTATTGGGTGCTGAGTTTTATGAGTTCTTTACATATTTTGGATATTAACCCCTTCTTTTTTTATTTTTTTTTATTTTTCTGAAGCTGGAAACGGGGAGGCAGTCAGACAGACTCCCGCATGCGCCCGACCGGGATCCACCCGGCACACCCACCAGGGGGCGATACTCTGCCCATCTGGAGCGTCGCTCAGTCGTGACCAGAGCCACTCTAGCACCTGGAACAGAGACCAAGGAGCCATCCCCAGCGCCCAGGCCATCTTTTGCTCCAATGGAGCCCCGGCTGCGGGAGGGGAAGAGAGAGACAGAGAGGAAGGAGGGGGGGGGGATGGAGAAGCAGATGGGCGCCTCTCCCGTGTGCCCTGGCCGGGAATCGAACCTGGGACTCCTGCACGCCAGGCCGACGCTCTACCACCGAGCCAACAAGCCAGGGCCTATTAACCCCTTCTTGAAGCTGTTGTTTGCAAATATCATTTCTCATTTGGTTAGCTATCTTTTTATTTTGTTTTTGTCTTTTTGTTGTTGTTGTGCTATTTCATATATTTTCAATCTAGTCCTCTGAAATAGTTTAATTAAACTAAATATTTCCTCTTGGAGAATTTTTACATTAAAATAGAAAAGTACAAGCATGATATTTGTAGGTAATAAATTATACATAATTAACTTTATTTTTATTTTACATTAAATGTGGGAATAGTATAGTAATATGCATATGTGCATATTATTACAGCTAAAACTCTGCTTCAAATTCTACAACTAAAACTCACTAAATCAATTTCTTTTTTTTCTTTTTTTCTTATTTTTTGAGCCAAGTAAAGTTCTAGAAATATTGATATTAAATAAGCAAAAAGAATACATTTTATTGGATTGAATTCTATTTATTCTTTTTCTTACTATTTTTCCTTTATTCACATTAATTTCACTAGTACTTATTTTATTAGTTTGTTTAGTACAATTTGAGTCATTGTCTTTTGGATAGTTCAGCTTAATTATGTGTAAATATTTAGGAAAATCTCTTTTTTCTTTAAAATTTTTTAATACAGTTGTGCATATTGTGTAATAAACTTTAAAAGTTACTTTCCAGCCCTGGCCAGTTGGCTCAGCGGTAGAGCGTCGGCCTAGCGTGCGGAGGATCCAGGTTCGATTCCCGGCCAGGGCACACAGGAGAAGCGCCCATTTGCTTCTCCACCCCTCTGCCGCACTTTCCTCTCTGTCTCTCTCTTCCCCTCCCGCAGCCAAGGCTCCATTGGAGCAAAGATGGCCCGGGCGCTGGGGATGGCTTTGTGGCCTCTGCCTCAGGCGCTAGAGTGGCTCTGGTCGCAACATGGCGACGCCCAGGATGGGCAGAGCATCGCCCCCTGGTGGGCAGAGCGTCGCCCCATGGTGGGCGTCCCTGGTGGATCCCAGTGGGGCGCATGCGGGAGTCTGTCTGACTGTCTCTCCCTGTTTCCAGCTTCAGAAAAATGAAAAAAAAAAAAAAGTTACTTTCCAGGTAATGAATTAATAGTTGTTTCAATTATTAAAGATTTTAAATAATGGCTCTCTTTTTTTTAAAGTCGAAAGACCCAGAGCTTCACCTTTTTCTGAATGATTACACCTCCGTGTTCACCGTCACGCAGACTGGAATTACTCGCTTCCTCACCTTACTTCAACCTGTGGACAGGGAAGAACAGGATACTTACATCTTTTCGGTAAAAAGATTTTTGTGTACAGTATATATGCATGTAACAGAAGGCGATGTCTGTTTAAAACTAAAATTTCAATTATTTGAAAGGAAGAAGTATAATATTTATACCAGAGAATATCAATAATATGCTCTTCAGAGTGATAGCTTCTCTTTCTGTTCATAAATTTGTTTAGTTATGTGACCATTCTTTCCAAAAAAATTAATTTTTGAGTTAAGACAAAAATATGAGAATTTCATTCCCCATAGACCCACAATTGACTAAACTGAGATAATATAAACTAGAATCTACAATGTAAAGAATTATTTCCTAAACTTTATTTTATTTATTTTTTGTTATTGCATTTTTAATTTTGTCATTGAGTTAGGCCAGTGGTTCTCAGTTGGGGATGATTCTTGTACCCCCTCCCCACCCCATCTTTTTTCCTCCCCCAGGGACATTTATCAATGTCTGGATACACTTCTGGTTGTCACTACTGTAAGGAAGTGCTATTGGCATCTGATGGATAGACAAAAAATGCAGCTTATTATCTTATAATAATCTTACAACACACAGGACAGCTCCGTTTCCCCTCCAACAAAGAATTATCTGGCTCAAAAATATCAGTGCTGAGATGGAGAAATCTTAGGTTAAGTTAATCAAGAAAAAAAAAGAAAGATGAATAAAGTTGTGAATCCAAATTCCTGAACTAGATTTGTCAATATGACCTAATAGAAAAGTACTGGTTTGAGGACTTACACAGCAGTTCTTCTGGAGAAGGGTACACAGCAGAAGACCTTACACCAGAGCTTCCAGAGAACCCAAACTGACAGTTAAAACTTTGCCGAAGACCAGATTTCAGAAAGTCATTCAAAACAAAGAGCATTGTGTTGCATCACTGATTTTCTTTTGCCAAACCTTCTTAAAGTGTTAATATGTGATTAAATTATTACTATTAACTACAGCCAATGAGTCCTATAAAAACTGACATTTTATGAAGAGATATTATATGTCTGGGGCACCCACTTTCTTGACTGATTAGCATTTTAGGTGTAAAAGCAACTATTAAATTGTGTACAAAAATTTAAAAGTAGAGAATATTTTCCTATTATTTTTTTTAAAAATTAAATACTCGTTAACTCCTAAGAATCAACAATGTTATTAATGTTATCAGCTCACTTCAACATTTTACATATCTGCTTATTTAAAAGATGCTTGAAATTGAATACATTAAAAATAAAACTGAATTCTTTATAAATGCTTCTTAACACATTAAAACACTTTGATTATATTATATATACCAATCTTTTTCAACCACCAGTATGCAAACAGTCTGTTAGAAATTTCTGGCTAGTCTGGGAAAGAGTTATCCATCCTGATGTTGTATGAAGATTATAGACCAAATGATCTTAGTTGAATTTGTTTATGCTCACGATGATTTTGGCCTCATTGGTCCCTGAAATAATTCTGTTTTCACCAGTCTCCAAGTATAAAAATGTTAAAAAACCACTGATATATTCTATTATATTTTTATTACTTTCTTTCTTGACAGTATATATTAGAAACCTTTTAAGGGTATAAATTACATATAGAATACAAAATGTAAGAGTGAATTCTGTACTGCTTATGTTTGCACAACTTCTGTATTTACTCTATTTTTCTATGCCCAAAGATTACAGCCTTTGATGGTGTTCAAGAGAGCATGCCAGTTGTTGTCAATATTCGAGTGATGGATGCAAATGATAACACTCCAACCTTCCCTGAAATATCCTATGATGTCTTCGTTTATTCAGACATGAACCCTGGGGATAGTGTCATACAGGTAACTACCAATGCAATATAAAGTTATATTCTAAATAGTTATGTTCATGGTCATCACAGAATACATTGGTCAAGAAATTGCTTAAGAAGTGGAAATGAATTTCAGACTACTATAAAGTATAATGCATCTTAAAGACCTTTAAATACATGCTTATTTTTATATAAAAATGTACCTGTATGCATTTAAAATAGAATTAACTACATATTAGATTCGAACATAGCCATTTGACCTGCTTATATTTTAAGTTTAAAAATTTAGTACATTGATATATTTAATTAATTAATTTAAAGAATATATTTAATATATTAAAGTTTCAAACATTAGATATATAGTTTAACACTTCAGATTGTATCAGGTTATTTTAGACATGGTTATTTCTTTTGGTGATAAATACAAAGGACTGCATTAATAAATTGGCAGAAAATATTATTAGACACTGATTACTTGGACTTACAATGGAATCATTGATTTTAGCAAGAAAGATTAAGATTACATCACAAATGATATCTTTAAAAATACAGATATCTGGCAAAATATTCTTAAATTGTCTTATTTTTATTATTAACTGTACTAATTACATTTAAATAAATAATGTTATAATCTTTTCTTGTATCTTGAGTATTATGAATATTAATTATAAAGAAGTAATAATAATATTTTTCTTGAGGAGTTTTAGAAATCTGGAGAACAGGTGACTCTAGCACTTTTTTTGTGACAAACAGAAAGAGAGACAGAGAGGGACAGATAGGGACAGACAGGAAGAGAGAGATGAGAAGCATCAATTCTTTGTTGCAGCACTTTAGTTGTTCATTGCTTGCTCATATGTGCCTTGATGGGGAAGGGGCTCCAGCAGAGCGAGTGACCCCTTGCTCAAGCCAACAACCTTGGGTTCCAGCTGGTGAGCTGTGCTCAAACCAGATGAGCCTGTGCTCAAGCTGGTGACCTCAGGGTTTTGAACCTGTGTCCTCTGCATTCCAATCCGATGCTCTCTCCACTGCACCACCACCTGGTCAGGCCAGGTGACTCAAGCACTTCTCAAACTGGTAGTACATCAGAATTTTCTAGCAAGCTGTTTAAAAATAGAGATTACTACGATACTGCTCAGCTCTTCTAGATCTGAACTTCTATGAGCAATTCGTAGGTAATCATGTATCCATAATGCCTGGCATATAGTAGATGCTTGATAAATGTTTATTTGAGGACAAAGAAAGACTTACAGGCACGTAGATATGAATGAATGAGAAGATGTTAATACATTGGCTTTTGCAGTAGTTCTCACTTTCCTGTAGTTTAACTTTCCATAGTTTCAGCTACATGAGGCCAACGGCAGTCAGGAAATATTAAACAGAAAATTCTAGAAATAAATAATTTATTATAAACTGAACTTCACCCTGAGTAGCCTGATAAAATCTTGTGCCTTCCCACTGTGTCCTGCCCAGCAGTAAATCACCTTTGTGTTTAGCATATTTGTGTTTATAGGCTTCCCACCTGTTAGTCACCTGGGTCATCAGACCAACACAGTGTTTATGCTCAACCCTTATTTTACTTAACAGTGGCCCCAAAGCACAAGTGTGATTTGGTGAAAGGATTAAGAAAAAAAAAAGTTATAAACATAAACAACGCTGTGGTGATGGGGAAAGCTGTGTGGGGGCAGATAGAAGAGGGTGAAGGGAGGAAAAATGCTAACGGAAGGAGGCTTGACTTGGGCTATGAATACACAATACACTATACAGACCCTGTATTATTAAATTGTACGCTTCAACCCTTTATACCTATATAATCTTATTAAATAATGTAAACCAAATAAGTTTAGTAAAAATGAGTATTTTGAATATGCCAATGAGAAGCTTCTTTTATGTGAAAATTCTTCACTTAATAAAGAAAGAAAAAAAGTTGGATGCTGTGATTGCTAAGATCTAGGTAAGAACAAATCTATCTGTGAAATTGTGAAGAAAGATAAAGAAATTCCTGATAGTCTTGCTGTCACACCTCAGACTTCAACAGTTATGGATACAGTGTGTGATAAGTACTTAGCTAGGATGAAAAAGCATAAAATTTGTGGATGGAAGACAGGAAAAGAAAACACTTTTTCGATTAATGGCAACAGGCTGTGGCTGAAAACATTGTGCTTATTGAGAACTTCAGCAAGAGATGACATATTTTCTGCCAGTAAGTGATAGTTACATGGATTCAGGAATAGAATTGGACTGAAAAATATAAAAATTACTGGGGAAGCTGTGACTGAAAATGAAAAAGCTGCCGTCACATTTCCAGCAGAGCTGAAGACAATGATTAAGGTTTCATGCTCTCCGAGTTTCACTGGAGTTCTTGTAACATATCCCTCTCAGATGAAAGGGGACTACTGTATTTCTAGTCATTGATTGACTCAGAGAACTTCATTTATCTTTACTCAGGCCCTCTCTCCTAGGAAACTAAATTATAATTACATAGATAAAAGAATGACAGTTATTATTTTTTAAGAATGACAATTAATTTATTATCATTCCTTTAATTAAACCTGATTCTCATCTCTATAATAACATAATTGAAAGTAAAAGTAAGTTTATCCAGATAAACAGCCAGCAGGGAACTGGATACTATAACTAAAAACACAATAGCAATTATATGGTAGAATCTTATCTAAAAAAATATTTGCTTTAGTGGATCAAAATCTTATTTCTGGCATTTGAAGCCCACAAAAGTTAATTTCTTTTTTATATTTCTTTATAAAACCATCTTGCTTTGCCTTTAAGAATTCTTTTATATATATTTTCTGAACTGTGCAGATTATGAAGATACATTGTAGTTTCTGTCAATATGTTTCCAATTAAAAGAATTTTAATGTAAAGAAATAAAGCTTTATAATTAGTATTTTTAGTTTTATTGATCCTCTGTATTGTTTCTTTAGACTCTATGTCATTTATTTCTGCTCTGACCTTTATTATTTCCTTCCTTCTACTACATTTGGGCTTTACTTGCTGTTCTTTTTCTAATTCTTTTAGATGCAGGGTTAAGTTGTTTATTTGAGCTTCTTCTAGCTTCTGAAAATGTGCCTGTAGTGCTATGAACTTCCCTCTCAGTACTGCTTTTGCTGTGTCCCATAAATTTTGAGTTGTTGTATGCTCATTGTCATTCGTTTCTAGGAATTTTTTTATTTCTTCTTTAATCTCATTCTTAATCCATTTATTATTTAACAACCTGCTATTTAGTTTCCATGTGGTTGAGAATTTTTGAGCTTTTCTGTTGTGGTTCATTTCTAGTTTCATGCCATTGTGATCGGAGAAAGTGCTTGATATGATTTCAGTCTTCTTAAAATTGTTGAGAGCACTTTTGTGCCCTAACATGTGGTCTATCCTAGAGAATGTACCATGAGCACTTGAAAAGAATGTATATTCTGCTGCTTTAGGGTGAAAGGTTCTGAAGATATCTATGAAATCGAGTTGATCTAGTGTTTCCAATAAGTCTGCTGTTTCTTTGTTTATTTTCTTTCTTGAGGATCTATCTAGTGATGTTAGTGGGGTATTGAAATCCCCTACTATTATAGTATTGCTGTTGATCTTGCCCTTTAAATCCATCAAAGTCTGCTTTATATATTTGGGTGCTCCTATATTAGGTGCATAGATATTTATAATAGTTATATCATCCTGTTGGATTACTCCCTTTATCATTATGTAGTGGCCTTCTTTATCTCTTACTATATCCTTTGTTTTAAAGTCCAATTTGTCTGATATAAGTATTACTACCCCAGCTTTTTTTTTCATTTCCATTTGCATGAAATGTTTTTTTCCATCTTTTTACCTTCAATCTATGTGTATCTTTTGTTCTAAGGTGTGTCTCTTGTAGACAGCATATGTATGGGTCCTGTTTTCTTATCCATGCAGCTACCCTATGTCTTTTGATTGGATCATTTAATCCATTTACGTTTAAGGTTATTATTGATATGAAGTTGTTTATTGCCATTTTTTTCTTTAAAGGTGTATTCCTTTTTTGCTATATTCTTTTCCCACTTTGATCTGTTTACAACAGGCCCCTTAACATTTCCTGCAGCATTGGTTTGGTTGTAATGAATTCCTTGAGTTGTTTTTTGTCTGAGAAGCTTTTTATTTCTCCTCGATTTTAAACGATAGCCTTGATGGATAAAGTAGTCTTGGTTGTAGGTTCTTGTTCTGCATTACTTTGAATATTTCTTGCCATTCCCTTCTGGCCTCAAGTGTTTCTGTTGAGAAGTTGGATGTCATCCTTATGGGGGCTCCTTTGTAGGTGATAACTTTTTTTTCTCTTGCAGCTTTTAATATTTTCTCTTTATCACTTAGCTTTGGTATTTTAATTATGATGTGTCTTGGCGTAGGTTTCTTTGGATTTCTCTTTAATGGAGTCCTCTGTGCTTCTTGGACTTGTGAGAGTTTCTCTTGCATTAATTTAGGGAAGTTTTCAGCTATAATATGATTGAACAAAGTCTCTATTCCTTGTTCTTTTTCTTCTTCTTCAGGAACCCCTATGATGCAGATGTTATTTCTCTTCATGTTGTCACAGAGCTCTCTAAGGGTTTCCTCTGACTTTTTGAGTCTCTTTTCTCTTTTCTTCTCTGCTTTCATGCCTTCATTCCAGTTGTCCTCCAACTCGCTGATTCGATCCTCAGCTCTATCTATCCTGTTTTTAATTCCTTCCATTGTGGTCTTTATTTCTGATATTGTATTTGTCATCTCTGACTGATTCTTTTTTATACTTGCTATTTCTTTATTTAGGTGTTCATAATGACCATCCATTGTTGTTCTAAGATCCCTAAGCATCCTTAAAATCATTATTTTGAACTCCGCATCTGGAAGTTTGATTATTTCCATATCACTCAGTTCATCTTTTGAAGGTGTCTCTTGTGGTTTCATTTAGATTGCACTTCTTTGTCTTCTCATTGTCTCTTTTGGGGTTTTTTTATTTGTAGAGTTGGTTGAGTCTAGGCTTGGTGTTGTCTGCCTCCAGTTTTCAGTTACTTCTAGGTCTTCTTGGGTTGGTATTAGCTGTTATCTGTAATCTACTTTCGGATTTGGGCAGCTTTGAAGTCTTGATTTGTTTGTTTTCTTAACAGGTGATAGTCTTTTTACTGATCTCAGCAGGGGGCTTCCTTGAAACTGTATTCAGGAATGCGGTGGGTGTATCCTGAGACTCTGAAGGCCTCTTTAGCCAATTAATCTCTCTGGGGGCAGGGTGTTTTCTCAGCTTCAGTAGGGGGAGGTGTATCTCAGATTTCCATGGAGACCTGAGTTACTGCCCCTCCTCCCCACTTCTTGTTTTCAGCTGTGTCTTGTTGCGCTGATTGGAGCTGGATAGATGTCCAGAGATCTCTGATCTGGAAGCATCTCAGCTCTGTTTTGTGAAAGGTTCAGTCCCTCCCCCAGCTATGGCCGCCTGCAGCATGGATGAGTCACCTTTTTTAGTTTGTCTCCTGCATTCCTAGCCCCTCACAGTCTGTCCCTCTCTCTGTCCTTTCCACTTGGGAGATAAGCTGGTCTTTTCAACGCATCTCGCTCTCTGGTTACCAGGCCAGTGGCTGTGAGCAGTAGTTTCTGCCCTTTTCCTTTGTGTGAGATCCCCTCTGGGCTCTCAGCCTCACCCCCCCTCCGTTCCTGTAAGCAGGGGAGATTCAGGCACTCTCTACCAGGTTTGTTGTGGCTTCTTCTTTGCTCCTTGGTTTTTGAGAGCTGTTCTTGTAGTTCAGAGTTGGTTTTTCATGCTGATTTTTCCTAAATTGATTTGTACTCCAGTTTGGTGGTGAGAGCTGGGTGTCTGTGTGTCTGCCTCCTTTGCTGCCATCTTTTCCTCTATAATTAGTATTTTTAAAGCTATTTCTGATATGTTGAAAAAGAGTGGTGTGACTATAAAAGATTCTATATGGAGCTTGAAATAATAGAATATATATAGATTTCTCATTGAGAGACATAACAAAACAGAGTTACGCAGAACTGTGATCTTCAAATGCCCTTTAAGGGTCACAAACTAAGTTCTTGTGCTCCTCTCAATCCTAAATTCTCATCAACTTTGTCTTTCCCTCATTAACCCAAAGGAGATCAATTAGTTAAATTTTTGGTTAGTAATCAGATGTCAAACAAGTAAAATATTAGAAATAAAGATGACAATGAGAACTCTCTTCCACACAGATTATCAGATAACAGAGTTTAACTATTATAATTAAATCATTTCTATCTATCATTTTCAGTATAGCCATGAGACCATCTTGGCCTGATAAAAGTAAATAATTATTTGAGTACACCAGGTTCTTATTGTGTTATAGCTCTACAGTAAATAGATAGGCTAGTCATAAATATGTGAGTAACTAAGACCTTGTTGAATATAGGTATAAATTAGTGTTCTAACTTTATTTCTGTCTTACTTGACTGTTGTAAAAAGAAACAGAGTAGGTCTGATGTATATGGTTCATGAATCACACTTAGAAGAGACACGCCATAAAATAAATATGGTATCTTTCATAAGTGGAAATGAAGTATAATCAGATTATTAGCACATCTCGTGTTCAGGAAAGCATTGCTGTGATACATGGGAATTTTTCTCCTAATTTATGCAGCATTTCTTATGCTGCATGAAATACCAGTTTGTAGACAATCAGTGAAATCTCACAGGTTGACACTAATGGATAGTATGCTTTATTGTCTTAAGGTCTCATTTTACAAATGGCTAGTTTTCTTAAAAAACCAAATGCTCTCTCTGACCTGTGGTGGTGCAGTGGATAAAGTGTCAACCTGGAAACACTGAGGTTACTGGTTCAAAACCCTGGCTTGCCTGGTCAAGGCACATATGGGAGTTGATGCTTCCTGCTCCTCCCCCTTCTCTCTCTCTCTCTCCTCTCTAAAATGAAAAAATAAAAATAAATAAATAAATAAATATTTTTTTAAAAAAAGAAAAACCAAATGCTCTATACTAAAAATATATTTTGATATACAATTTTAATATATATTTTGAAGATGTAGATTTTAATGGCAGTAACTAACTGTCCAGTTTATAGATGTTACTTCTAATCTTTCACAATTCCTTTAAATTAATGGTTCTTAATTCTAATTAAACATTACAGTTCTAACTAAGGAACTTTTAAAAATTTCAATAGTGGTACTCCTCCCTGAGATATTTTTATTTAAATGATGTGGACATGTATAGATACAAGAATCACTTAGAAAGATTTTATTTATTTAAACAAAGCAACTCCAATATGCAGCTAGTTTTGGTAACAACTGGCTTAAACCTCAAAAATATTTTGTACCTCGGAATATTGGAGTTATTCATTTATTAAGATAGAGTCCTAGATGGAACTGAATCTTTTGATTATCATCTCAGTTCTTTCCATTTGTTCTGCTCTTCAATTCTTATTTTCTTCTATCATGCGTCTTACTCCTATTCCCCGCTTTGAAGTCCACATCTTCCCCTCACTTTTTCCTGTGCTCCACTACTTATTTTATTTTTTTCTATATTTTTTTTACTACAATAATCTATTCTGTCTGCTGATTCCTTTAGGCCTATAAACATATAAGTATTTCCATGCCCTGGTCTAAGCACTCCTCTCAGATTAACCTCCATAACGCTATTGCACTTGATGACCCAACTCTGATGTTTTCAGGCTCTTAGACTAATTGATAAATTTAGAATTCATCAATCTATTATCATTAATTATTTTATTACCTGTTTCTATTAGGTATATAATCTGTCCTTTATTAGCATCATACCACTAAAATCACATAAAATTATAGATCTAATTAAGGTTATCTTTAATTGTCGAACACAAAAGCATTTCCCAGTTCTAATCTATTTAAAACTCAACTTTGGCCCTGGCTGGTTGGCTCAGTGGTAGAGCATCGGCCTGGCGTGCAGGAGTCCTGGGTTCGATTCCCAGCCAGGGCACACAGGAGAAGAGCTCATCTGCTTCTCCACTCCTCCCCCTCTCCCTCATCTCTGTCTCTCTCTTCCCCTCCTTCAGCCAAGGCTCCACTGGAGCAAAGATGGCCCGGGCTCTGAGGATGGCTCTATGGCCTCTGCCTCAGGTGCGAGAATAGCTCTGGTTGCAACAGAGCAATGCTCCAGATGGGCAGAGCATCGCCCCCTGATGGGCATGCCAGGTGGATCCCAGTCGGGCGCATGCAGGAGTCTGACTGCCTCCCCGTTTCCAACTTCAGAAAAAACAAAACAAAACAAAAAAAACAAACAAAAAACTCAACTTTACCCTTTAAAGGAAACCCTCCCTGGTCCTCACCTTACCTCTGTGGTGACTGAGGAAATTTGTTTCTGGCTTCCTTTTCAGTTCTTACTAATTAAATATTGACATGCTCCAAAAGTCAATATACAGTTCCTTTTCTTTTCATTTATTCTTAAGTTTTCAACCATCACTTCTATTTATTCTTGTGTCTTTCAAAGTTAAAATGCCTGTGTCTTTCAAAGTTAAAATGCCTACTATGATCTGAATATTATGCTGACATTACAGGTATCCACTGGGCATGACAATGTGGATTTTGACAGGTACTTGAAACTGGACATATTTCAAGATAATTAATCCATTTATTATTTTTCTCTTAATACAAAAACACACAGAGACTCAAACACACATACCCTGTTTTCTTTGGAGGCCTCTGTATGGCAAAAGGCCCAGTTATTTTAGGGTACAGAGACTTCAGCTAGCAACCTCAGAGTCATGTTTCTTATTTTTCTCCTGCACCTGCATATATTCCAGATGATGGTCCAGTTCCTGAAACTGCTATTTCAGAACATGTCTGTCTGTCATAATTTCCTTTTCCATACTTGCACTGCCATAAATTAATTAGGCGACTACAGTAGACTCTGACATCACCACACTGCTATAAATGATTATTCTGAAACAGGAGTCAGAACTGGTCCCCATTCTTCTGTAAAATATACCAAAGGAAGTGTCCGATCCCCATACATGCAGTTAAGAAAGTCTATAATAGTTTAAATATTTGTGTCTCATCTCCTGGTACATACCTCTATGTAATTAACTGAGATCATGTAGCCAGTTTTGTTTTGTATTATTTTAGTATGGAATATGCTTGCCATTATATACTTATTGATATCTTTCTCAGGTATTAAGGTTTGATCCAAAGTACAATTTCTCATTCTTTAAATTGCAGCTCAAAGTTCTTTTTTTTATTGTTTATCTTATTTTTTAAAATTTTTATTAATTTTTAATTTATTGGGTTTACATGGGTTCAAGTGTCCCACTGAATATAACTCCCTCACCCCCCACCCCTGTGTCCTTTTTTATATCCCCTTTTCCCCCCACCCCCTAACTCCCTCCTATCTTCCCTCCAAGATTTGCTGTCCTGTTATCTATATCTCTGTGTTATGTATATATAGTTCCACTAATCCCTTTACCTTCTTTGATCAAACCCCCTGATCCCCCTTCCCTCTGACTGCTGTCTGTTTGGTTGATGTGACCCCGCCTCAGCCTCTATTTTGTTCCTCAGTTCACTTTGTTCATTAGATTTCACACATATGTGAGATTATATGAAATTTTTCTTTCTCTGCCTGGTTTATTTCACTTAGCATAATAATCTCCAGGTCCATCCATGCTGTCACAAAAGGTAAGATTTCCTTCTTTTTCACAACCGCATAGTATTCCATTGTATATATGTACCACTGCTTTTTGATTCACCCGTACACTGACGGACACTTGGGCCATTTCTGGATCTTGGCTATTAAAAACAATGCTGCAATAAACATGAGGGTGCATATCTTCTTTTGAATCAGTGATTTGGTATTCTTAGGGTATATTCCTAAAGTGGGATAGCTGGGTCAAAAAGCAATTCCATTGTAAATTTTAGTTATTAATCCCTTATCAGACCTATTGGTGAATATGTTCCCCCTTTGTGTGGGTTATCATTCATTTTGTTCATGCAAAGCTTTTTAGTTTGATATAGTCCCATTTGTTCATCCCGTCCTTTATTTCACCTGCCCATGGAGATAAATCAGCAAAAATATTGCAACAAGAGATATTTGAGAGTTTACTGCCTATGTTTTCTTCCAAGATGTTTATGGTTTCATGACTTACATTTAAGTCTTTTCTTGATTTTGATTTTATTTTTGTGAATAGCATAAGTTGATGGTCTAGATACAATTTTTTTTGCATGTACCAGTCCAATTTTCCCAACACCATTTATTAAAGTGACTGTCTTTACTCCATTGTATACTTTAAACTCCTTTGTCAAATATCAATTGACCATAAAGGCGTGGGTTAATTTCTGGGTTCTCTGTTCTGTTCCATTGATCTGTATGCCTGTTATTTTTTTATTTTAATTTATTTAGTTTATATAGATTCTAGTGTCCTCCTGAATACATCTCCCTTCCCCCGTGTTTCTAACAACATGCCCCTTTACCCCTTTCCACAACGCCCTCCACCTTTCCCTCCAGAATTTGCTTTTCTGCTCTCTATAATGTTGTGTTATGTGTGTATAATTTCACCAATCACTTTCCCTTCTCTGATCCCTTCCTATCATCCACTTTCTGTCTGTTCACTTTCCCTCTGGACCCTTGGGTCCTGCCTCTGTCTCTATTCCAATCCTCAGTTTATATGGTTCATTGGATTCCTCAAATGAGTGAGGTCATATGATATTTTTCTTTCTCTGCCTGGCTTATTTCACTTAACATAATAGTTTCCAGGTCCATTCCTGTTGTTGCAAAAGGTAAGATTTCCTTCTTTTTCATGGCCCCATCGTATACCATGGTGTATATGTACCATAGTCACTGTCAAAAACAGTATGGAGATTCCTCAAAAAATTAAAAATGGAACTACCTTTTGACCCAGCCATCCCACTTTTAGAAATATATCCAGAACACCACAACAATGATTCAAAAGAAGAAATGCACTCCCATGTTTATGGCAGCATTATTTACAATAGCTAAGATATGGAAACAGCCCAAGTGTCCGTCAGTATATGCCTGTTCTTATGCCAGTACCAAGCTCTTTTGAGTACAATGGCCTTGGAGTATAACTTGATATCAGGAAGTGTGATACCTCCCACTTTATTCTTTATTTTCAAGATTGCTGAGGCTATTCATGTTCCTTTTTGGTTTCATATAAATTTTTGGAATATTTGTTCTATATCTTTGAAGTATGTCATTGGTATTTTAATGGACATAGCATTGAATTTATAGGTTGTTTTGGGTAATATATACATTTTAATGATGTTTCTTCTTCCTATCCATGAACACGGTATATGCTTCCACTTGTTTGTATCTTCCTTGATTTATTTTTATCAATGTTTTATTTTCTGAGTACAAGACCTTTACCTCTTTGGTTAAATTTACTCCTAGATACTTTATTTTTATTGTTGTTGCAATAGTGAAGGAGATTGTTTCCTTAATTTCCCTTTCAGACAGTGTATTGTTGGTGTATAAAAATGCCACTAATTTCTGAATATTAATTTTATATCCTGCCATATTGCTGAATTCATTTATCAAATCTAGTAGTTTTCTGACTGATACTTTAGGGTTTTCTATATACAGTATCGTCATCAGGAAATAATGATAGTTTTACTTCTTCTTTTCCTATTTGGATGCCTTTTATTTCTTCTTCTTGTCTAATTACTGTGGCTAGAACTTCCAGAACCATGGTGAATAAGAGTGGTGAAAGGGGGTACCCCTGACTGTTTCCTGATCTTACGGGGATTGCTTTTAATTTTTACCCATTGGGTATGATGTTTTCCATGTGTTTGTCATCGATGGCCTTTGTCATATTTAGGTATGTTCCCTATATCACCACTTTGCTGAGAGATTTGATCATAAATGGGTACTGGATTTTATCAAATGCTTTTCCTGCATCTATTGATATTATCACGTGATTTTTATGCTTCATAAATATTGTCTTGTTTTATGTTCATTTTCATTTGTTTCAAGTAAATTTTTATTCCTTTCTTGATCTCATTCTTAACCCATTCATTATTTAATAACATGCTATTTAGTTTCCAAGAGTTTGAATGTTTTTTAATTTTTCTATTGTAGTTGATTTCTAATTTTATGCCATTGTGATTTGAGAAGATGCTTAATATGATTTCAGTCATCTTAAATTCATTGACACTCATTTTGTGTATTAGCATGTGGTCTATCCTAGAGAATGTACCATGAACACTTGAAAAGAATGTATATTCTGCTGATTTGAGGAGAAAGGTTCTGAAGATATTTATTAAATTCAGTTGATCTAGTGTGTCATTTAATGCCACTATTTCTTTGTTAATTTTCTGACTGGAGAATGTAACCATTGCTGTTAGTGGGGTATTGAAATCCCCTACTATTATAGTATTGCTGTTGATGATACCCTTTATGTCCATCAAAATCTGCTGTATATATTTAGGTGCTCCTATATTAAGAACATAGATATTTACAATGATTATATCCTCCTGTTGGATTGCTCCCTTTATCGTTATGTAGTGACTTTCTTTATCCCTTACTATATAGCCTTTGTTTTAAAGTCGATTTTTTCAGATATAAGTATTGCTACCCCTGCTTTTTTTAATTACCATTTGTGTGAAATATTTTTTCCCATCCCTTCACTTTTAGTCTATGTGTATCTTTTGTTCTCAGGTGGGTCTCTTGTAGCCAGCATATGTACGGGTCCAGGTTTTTTATCCATATAGCTACCCTATGTATTTTGATTGGAGCATTTAATCCATTTACATTTAAGGTTAATATTGAAATGTAGTTGTTTATTGACATTTTATTCTTTAAATCTACAATCCTCTTATTCTAGATTTTTTTCTTTTGCTCTTTTTACAGCAGGTTCCTTAACATTTTTTTCAATACTGGTTTAGTTGTAATGAATTATTTGTGAATATTTTTGTCAGCAAAGCTTTTTATTTCTCCTTCAATTTAAAAAAATAACCTTGCTGGATAAAGAAGTGTGAGTGATAGGTTCTTCCTTTGCATCACTTTGTATATTTCTTGCCAATCCCTTCAGTCCTCAAGTGTTTCTGTTGAGAAGTCAGATGTCATCCTTATGGGGGCTCTTTTGTTGGTAATTAACTTCTTTCTTCTTGCAGCTTTTAGTATTCTTTCTTTGTCTCTTCACTTTGACACTTTAGTTATGATGGGCCTTGCTGTAGGCCTCTGGGTTCCTCTTTAACGAAACTCTCTGTGCTTCTTGAACTTGTTTGACTTTTTCCTTCATCAATCTAGGGCAATTTTCACCTATGATTTCTTCAAACAGGTTCTCTATTCCTTGCTCATTCTCTTCTCCTTCAAGAACCCCTATAATGTGAATGTTGTTTCTCTTTATGTTGTCACAGAGCTCTCTTAGAGTTTCCTCAGACTTTTTGAGCCTTTTTTCTTTTTGCTGCTCTGTTTCTGTGCTTTTATCTTGTTCTCTAAATTGCTGATTTGATCCTCTGCTTCATCCAGCCTGCTATTAATTTCTTCTTATGCAGTCTTCAATTCTGATCATGTATTTGTCATTTCTGACTGGTTCTTTTTTATTATTTCAATGTCCTTTTTGATGTTTGCTATCCTTTATTTGGGTGCTCATTATGTCCATCCATTGTTGCTGTAAGATCCTTGCACATCCTAAAAAATCATTGTTTTAAACTCTGCATCTGGTATTTTGGTCGCTTCCATTTCATTCAGTTCTTTTTTTGGTGATATTTCTTGTTGATTCATTTCGGTCGCATTTCTCTATCTGCTCATTTTGTCTGTGTGTATTAGGTAGTGCTGTCTGACTTTGAAATTTTTGTATGGTCTTTATGAGAAAGATGGGCTCAGTGGTACTGTCCTTCAGGCCACTTGTTTTCCTTGTTCTAGGAATGTTTTTTGAAGGTACTATTTTTCTTCTTGTGGTATGTGAGTATTAGATGCAGTTGGTCTTTTTCTGGGTATGTTTATCCCTTCAGGCTGGCTGGCTGGCTCTAGGGGTCACCCTTGATTATGTGTATTACACACTGTGAAATGTCTGTTCTGTGGAGTATATTTATTCTCCACAATGTCTGGTGCCTGCTAGAATACTCCACCTTTGTGTATGTTGTTTATGTAGGTAGTTTAGTCTAGGTCTGGTGCTATCTGCAACCCACTACCATTAGTTTGGCTCTAGTTCTTCTTGGGTTGTTGTCAGTTGTTGTTTATAACCTACCAGGAGCTACCTGTCTGTAGCTACTGCACTTTTCACTGTTTGTGTCTGCATTTTCTGTGTCTGGATACTGTGGGAGGGGCCAACCTTTGTATAATGATCAGCTTTTTCCTGCATAGAGATGACAACAGCTTCATAAAAACTCCATGCGTTGTAAGATTTTTCTCTACTTTTCAGATTCTCCTCCTCCTCTTGCAGGTGCCTGGTCTATTCACAAAGTCTTCTGTAGTAAGACTGTAATGTGGGCTCAGATTGGCCTCACCCAACCAACACCTCTACAGGTTGCACACTTGGTGGTTTAGGGCAATTGAGGTTGTGAAAACATTTGTGGGACCCCTACTTCAGGAGTCTTTTGGTCAGGAGCTCAGTACAGGGAATGTAGTCCCTACTCCAGAGCTTGATCCTTCAGCCACTGCTGGATACTAAAGTTTTGTTTCTCCCCAACAAGTGGAGCAGCAGATTCAGAGCAAATGTGGCCAACAGTCCCCTCTGCATAAGTCCTTTTAGCTGCTGAGACCCTGGTCTCAGGGAGGAAGACTGAGAGTCCTCTCCTGGGCTGTCTGTGCCCCTCCTGATGGTGGCTAAGCCCCTCGACCAGATCCAACAATATACTCACAGGGATCCACACTTTAAATGTCCATTATCCAAGCCTCTCTTCCTTCCCCCTGTGGAATCTAGCCTAGATGGACAGAATATCCAGTGCCTAGGCCGTCTGTCTGTGAAGCTCCACCCTATCCAATGCACATGAACCACTGTGCTGGTGCTGATCACAGAGAGTGGAACTCTCCTCAGCTGGGCCAAGTGTGAGTTACTTTTCCTTAGGATACCATTCTAACAATGGTTGTTAGGTCCTGAACCGATGATTTCTGCAGCTGGCCATCACACAGAGTGGAACTCTCCTCATCTGGGCCAAGTGTGAATTGCTTTTCCTTAGGATACCACTCTAACAATGGTTGTTAGGTCCTGAACTGATGATTTCTGCAGCTCCCCTCTGTATGTGCCAGCCGTGGGCCTCCCTGGCAGGATCCCAGCACAGACCAGTGGAAGACACTGACTGTGACTGGCCCTCAGCCACCTTCTTGGAGCTACAAGCAAACCTCTGCTAGGCCCAGGTGTACATGGAAATATCAAGCTGCACTCCAAGGTTGACTTTTACCCACTATGGCCCTGGGGGAAACTCTGCTCAAACAACCAAGTTTCCCTGAGTCCTTCCTCTTTCAGCCTCTCTCTCCTGGTTGCTTGTTAGTCTCAGCCACTGAAAAAGCCTCTGCTAGAACCTAAAGCCTGTGGCAATTCAGGTATCATGAATGGTAGTGCATGTGGCTCTGCCCCTATGCCCCAGGTGTCAGTGTGTCCAGACATTTTTCACTAACGTCAGTAAGATGTGGCCCCAGAAGTCCAGTGGGTGTGGCCTCTAGAACTCAGAGGTGTGGTGTGCCTGCTCTCTGGACAGATTCAATTCAGTCTCTGGTGAGGTGGAAGCTTCACAGACTTGGGAGAGAGTGTGGGGGAGCTTTGGTCTCAACACCAGAAAACTGAGTGACTGACATGCCCATGCCCATACCCCCTGCTTTGTGGCCTCTCAGAACAACCAGTGCCATGTCTGGGGTAGGAGGAACTCCTGAGAGTGGAGTGGCTGCTTTAACCCAGGCTGATGCCACTCAGTGGGGATTGCTCTACCCAAGAAATATGGCGACTGCAGTACTGGAGTATAACTCAGCACAGGGGTTCCAGTTTTTCTCCCTCACAGTGTCTTTCCCTGGGCTTCCAACTTTACACACTCTCTTCCTGAAACTACAATCCTCTCACTCTCCCCCACCAGAACCTTGGGTAAGTGGCTTTGAACAAGGTGTTCTGCACAGGCCCTTTAAAATGGAATCTGCATTCAAGAGGTGTGTCTCTTTCTCACAGAGAGAACCCTGGCTTTTTTCATAGCTAAATGCTGTCTGGGCGCCTCTTCTAAGCTCTGGGGCTCTAGGCTGGGGCTCCGGGCCTGCTCTACCCACACTTCTCAGGGCAACCCACTCCACCATGAGAGTCCCTCCAGGCCACTGTTCGCTCCTGGGAGCACAGCAGCCCTTCACGCATCTCAGCCCTTCCTACCAGTCTCGGTGTGTCTTCTTTGATGATCCTTGATTATTGATTCCGCTTAGTTTTGTCCAAAGTTGGTTTTTGAAGATGATTGTTCTTAAATTAAGTTGTAATCCAATTTGGTCCTGGGAGGTGGCAGTTGGAATGTTAGCCTACTCTGTCGCCGTCTTTCTTGCAAGACTCCAATAGTTCTTAATAAAGCCTTTATTTTCCTAGTAAGTCACAAGTACCTATAATGGCTTGTTCCCCATATCCCCACATACCCAGCTAGCAACTGTATCTCTCATACATTTTACTGTGCCTTGCATCAAGGTTAGCCTCTACATGTCTGTCCATCTTATTAAACTATAAATTCTTTTAGGACAACAATTCTTAAGGATCTTAACCTCCAGGGTTTATAACAATGACTTGCACACAGAAGGGACTCACCAAATACTCATTGAACTTATTCCCTCAGTTGATAGTCTATAAATCAGTTTTTTAACAGTCACATTGTAGCAATGTGTTCTGTTTGGCTTAAGAATTCTGTCATACACAAAATGTTAATGCTCAAGTCCCTTTCTCAAAATGCTCTCTAATGTCACAGCTTCAACCAGGTTAACCTTTTACTGGTCTTAATATGAAAAAAAAAATCTTCACATTGAAAATATTCCTGACAATTTCTCTTAGTTATGCTGTATAACAGGACATTAAATATCAAAGCTAGAAAATACTTTGAAAGTATTTCTTACTCAAGACAAATTTCATGAAGAATTTGCATTAATACATTGATAAATGTTTAGTCTAAATTCACAAAGTTTGTAAGTGGCAGAGTCCTTTTTGAATTCAATTAAAAACAATAGATTCAGGAGCCATATTAGTTATTTGTGCCCCCTTTTCTGCCACTTTTATACTATGTGACTTTGAACAAATAGTTTAGCCTTTGATACTTTAGCTTCTACTCTTTAAATTGCAATAATAATAGCGCCAGCATAAAAAGGATGTTTGGAGTTTATTTGTTATATGAACTACTACCACTTGTATTCTTTGCAAATAAGTCTTATATTAGTTACTATTATTGAATTGTTACCATTCTCATGAATTACATAAAGCATTCATGATTATTATTACTCTACTGCTTTATATTTGTATATCTTGATGGGCCACGTGTATTACCAATATTTAGTATTCTGTAGACATATAAATAGTATATATAAAATTATAAGCAGATAGGTGCTTCTCCTGTGTGCCCTGGCCGGGAATTGAACCTGGGACTTCCACATGCTAGGCCACTGTTCTACTGCTGAGCCAACTGGCCAGGGCTGTAATGATTTATTTTGTGCCAAATAATATTGCTCTCTGTGATAAATGTGTATGTGTGTTTGTGATATCATGATTAAAATTTGAAGATTATATTAATTTAAGGTTTTGGTGTGGTTTAGTATTCCAACAAATACCAGATCAAGATTAGATACACAAACCTTACAAAAACATAAAAATATTTTTACATTTCTACATAATTTTATTTTTGATATATGAAACATTAATTTTACTAAGCACCATACAGTTTCTTTGCTAAACTCTTTTTCACTAAGGTCAAAGCATAGGTCTCAAATTTTATAAGATACTCATGTTGCAGACTTTAATTGAAGTTTTGTTACATCATTTTTATTTTATACAAATGGATGGTATTCTGCACCTAAAAAACTGATAAACACTTTACATTTAGTTGTGCAAGATGAAAAAAAAAAACAGTTATTCTTGACACAGTATTTTTTACTTCCACCTTACAGTTTGTTATCAAATCTTACCATTTTTTTCTCATATATTTCTTGTATAAATGTGCGTGGTACTCCTCCCACTGCCACCATCCTAGTAAGAGCCACAGTCAATGTTTACTTTTATCACTGCAATACCCTTCTTTGGGCTTTATTATATCTTTTCTTTCCCCCTTCTCAATTCAGAAGACACAAGATTACTTGAAATTTGAAAGAAAATCAATAATTCCCATGCTTGATTTCTTCCATTATTTTTCACTGCAAAAAAATAAAGCAACATTAGGGGATGATATCAGAATAATGGCAATGTGAGAGATCACATTGATTTCTCCCCTTGAAATGTCAAAAAATTGAACAGATATAATGTAGTGAAAGAACACCAGCTGGATTCATGGGCTTGCCTGAAAGATCCATGTGGAACCTACTAAAAGTGGGAAGGGTTGAGAAGGGGAGAGAAAGATAAGTCACACTTGTGATAAACTCTGGAGAGGAGAGAAACCCAAACTGTCTTGGTTTTTGTCTGCCAGCAATCTGGAAAAGAGAAAAACCCAGAGTGATGGGTCTTCTGCTAGGAGGATCAATGAGATTGAAGGGAAGCAGGGAAGATACTAAACCAAAATGGCATCAGAATGAGGAGTCCCAGACAGTGTGCCTGTTGTCTGCCAAGCAGCCTCACTTGGCTCAGAGATAGAGAAAAGCACAGTGCAAACCCCAGACTCCCAGATCCTGCCTCCCTCACTTTGCAAGTATGGAGAGTGGCAGAGACTTAAACCACAGCTTGCTCTCCAGAACCACTCTCTACCCTCAAGAATAGAGGTGCTTTGATTGTGTTTGGTCCCCTGCTCTGTTGAGTCATGGGAAGGAGATCTTCTTGTGAGACCTGTGATCACCATAGCTAAATCTGTAAAACCCTTATAACATGTCCCTCCCATCATCACAAGTGCAGCCCTGCTAACATTCATTGTTACAGCAACATCTCAGCAAAAGTCAACCCAGGAATTTCACAGTGCTAAATCTTGTAATATAGCACCACATACTAGAGGGAAACAGAAAAACAACAAAATAGAAATACTTTTTTTTTGAATTTTATTTTGTTTAATTCTTATGTTCTTTTATTTTTATTTATTGTGTCTTTTTATCTTTTTGCTTTTTATTTTGTTTTTTTCTTATTTACTTCTTGTTATTTAAATATTTTAGATTTCATTGCATTTTTCAGTTTATTTTTTATTTTTTCATTATTTTTTGTTAGATTTCTTAATAATACCACTCAAATACCATCAAGGAATAAGAAATTGAATGCAGTGGCTACACAAGAAACAGATGTAGTTCAGAAAGAAAATTTTTAAAATCTTTAGAAAACAATCTTAATCACATGGAAACATTTGAGTTAAATGATAAAGAATTCAAAATTGAAATTCTGATAATACTTGAAGAGATGCAAAAAACACTGATAAGAAATGTAATGATCTCAAAAAACAAATTAATAAAAAAATAAGTACTTCACCAAAAAAATTAAAACTTTAAAAACAGAGATGAAGAAATCAATACATTAATTGAAACATGAGGTAGCAAATTTAGCTAATAGAACCAGCCAGATAGAGGAGAGAATCAGTACATTGAATACAAGCAACTGGAGATTCAATGGAGAGGAAAAGAAAGACACAAGTTTAAAATTAAAAAAAAAGATGGACCTCTACAAGGATGGCCTGTTGCCATCAAAAAGACCAGTATAAGAATAACAGGTATATCAGAAGACTAAGAGAGGGAAAAGGGAATGGAGAGCCTACTCAAACCAATAATTGATGGTAATTTTCCAAGACTATGGAAAGAGTTGGATCCCTGAATCCAAGAAGCAAACAGAATATCAAGTTCCTCAACCCAAACAGACCTTCTCCAAAATACATCATAATAAAATTGTGAAAATCAATAACAAAGAAAGAATCCTCAAGTCAGCTAAAGAAAAGAAGAACATAACATTAAAGGAAGGCCCATTAGGTTATCATCAAACATCGCAGCAGAAACTCTATAAGTCAGAAGAGAGTACACACAAACCTTCAAAGTACAAAAAAAGAGAAATTACCAGCCAAGAATACTACATCCATCAAATTTATCCTTCAAATAATAAGGAGAAATAAAAACATTCATTGACATACAGAAGTCAAGACAATTTATCACCAGAAAACCATCACTGCAGGAAATACTTAAGTGGGTTATTCTACCAGATACAAAGAACAAAACAAAATACAACTATAAGTAAAACTCCAACAAAGTTACAATAAAAACAAGAATAATCTGTGACAACAAAAATATTAAAAGGGTAAAGATAAAGATCTTCTGTAACAAAGAAGAATGGAATGCAAAAGTCATTCATATCATTACAAGCTTCTATCAGGAAACAAAAGATATCTCAAGTAAGCATCTTACCATCACATCTTAAAGAACTAGAAAAAGAAAAACAAAGACAACTCAATGTCAGTAGAAAAAAAACAGTAAATATTAGACCAAAACTAAATAAAAACAGAATAAAACACCTATAAAAAAGTAATACAACAAAGAACTTGTCCTTTGAAAAGATCAACAAAATTGATAAACCCCTGACTAGAATCATTAAAGAAAAAAAGCAAAACGACTAATATAAACAAAATCTGAAGAGAAAGAGAAGAAATTACCACAGACATCATAGATATACAAAGAATCATACCAGAATACTATGAAAGATTATATGCCACTACATTTGTCAGACTAAAGAAATGGGTAAGTTTCTAGACTACATAATCTTCCTCAACTGAATCAAAAAGAATTGAAAAACGTAATAGACACATAAGCACAGAGAAAATAGAAATGACTATCAAAAACCTTCCAAAAATAAAAGTCCAGGATGAGATAGCTACACTAGTAAACTCTACAAAACATTCAAAGAATATTTGATACCTATACTTCTCAAAGTCTTACAAAAAATCGAAGAAGATGCAATAGCACATTTAATGAGGCCAACATGACTCTGATACCAGAACCTGGATAACACACACACACACACACAAAGAAAAAAACAACAACAATACTACAGACCAATACCTAAAATCCTAAAGAAAATACTAGCAAATCAATACATTAAAAAAATAATTCATCATGATCAAGAGGAATTCATTTCTAGAGCACAGGATGATTCAATATATGTAAATAAATCAATGTAATACACTCCATCAACAAAACAAAGGACAAAAAACATATGACCCTATCATAGATACAAAAAAGCATTCAGTCAGATGATCATCCATTGATATTTAAAACACTCAATAAGATGAGTATAGAAGGAAAGACTTCAATGTAATTAAGGCCATATGGCAAACCATCAGCTAATATCATACTAAAGGAAATAATGAAAATGTGAAGGTTATTCCTCTAAAATCAGAAACAAGGCAAAGCTGCCCACACTTTCCATTTGTATTCAGTATAGTTCGGAAATATTTACCCAGGGTAATCAAGCAAAAAAAAAAAAAAAAAAAAAAAAAAAAAAAAAAAAAAAAAAGAAATAAAAGAGATCTACATCAGGAAAGAAGAAGTAACGGTATCACTTTTTGCAGATGACATAATTCTGTATATGGAAACCTGCAAAGACTTTTGAAAAACTATTAGAAACCATAAACCAATACCATAAAATCACAGGATAAAATATCAATATACAAAAGTCTACAGCTTTCCTATACACCAACAATAAAACTGCAGAAAATGAACTCAAAAGAACAATTATTCTTACAATTGCAAAATAAATAAATAAATAATATACATAGGAATAAACTTAACAAAGTTTTGAAGGGCCTATATACATTTTGTGAAAAATATAAAGCATTATTGGAAGATTGAAAAAGACTTCATAGGTTGGGAGAATCAACATAGTTAAAATGTCCATAATTACCCAAAGCAATATGCAAATTTAATGCAATCCCCACTAAAACCCCAATGTCAGTCTTTAAATACAAAAAACAAACATATCACCAGGTTTGTATGGACTCATAAAATCCTGGAATAGCCAAAGCAATTCTGAGAAAAAAGAATAAAGCTGAAGCTATCATATTACCTGACTTCAAGTAGTACTACACAGAGAGCCATGATAATTAAAACCACATGGTATTTGCAGAAAAAACAGAACCACAAATGAATGGAAAAGTTGAAAGCCCAGAAATAAACACACATGTAAATCAGCAAATAATTTTCAATGAAGGGGCCTAAATATATATTGAAGAAAAGAAAACTTCTTCAATAAACAGTGCTGGGAAAATTGGAAAGCCACAGGCAAAAAGAATGAAAGTAGATTAGTGTCTGTCCCCATATACAATAATTAACACAAATTAAAGCATAAGAACTAAAATAATAAATTATAAAACATAGGTACTAAACTTATGGAACTTTGTCTTAGAGAAGATTTTATGAATTTGACCCCAAAGGCTGGGAAAGTAAATGCAAAAATAAATGAATGGGACCATATGAAACTAAAAGACTTCTACACAGCAAGAGAAACAGACAACAAAACAAAAAGGCAGCCAAACAAATTAGAGATGATATTTATAAACAACAGCTTTAATGAGAGGTTAATATCCAAAATATATCAAAAACTCACAAAGCTCAGCAACAACAAGAAAACATTCCAGTTAAAAAATAAGGAGAGGACCTGAACAGACACTTCTTCCAAGAAGATACACAAATGGCCAACAGATATATGAAAAGACGCTCATCTTCATTAGTTATTAGAGAAATGCAAATCAAAACTGCAATGAAATACCACCGCACACCTGTTAGATGACAGGCAGTAACAAGTGTTGAAGAGGCTGTGGAGAAAAAGGAATCTTCATTCACTGCTGGTGGGAATGTAAAACAGCCATTATGGAAGAAAATTTGGTCATTCTTCAAAAAATTAAGAATGAAACTACCATATTATCCATCAATCCCTCTACTGGGTATCTAACCAAAAACTCGAAAACATTGTTATGCAAAGACACATGTACCCCCATTTTCATCGCAACATTATTCACAGTGGCCAACATATGGAATCAATCAAAGTGTCCTTTGAAAATCGATTGGATAAAGAAGATGTGGTACATACATACAATGAAATACTACTCAGCATTAAGTAATAATGACATGTTGTCATTTACGATAACATGGATAGACCTTTTACTGAATTAATTAAGTAAATCAGAAATAGCTAAGAACTCTAAGAACTGCTTGACCTGTGGTTGTACAGTGGATAAAGTGTTGACCTGGAACACTGAGGTTGCCAGTTCAAAAACCTGGGCTTGCCCGGTCAAAGCACCTATGGGAGTTGATGCTTCCTGCTCCTCTCCCCCTTCTCTCTCTCTCTCTTCCTCCTCCTTCTCTAAAATGAAGAAATGAAATCATAAATAAAAGGGAAGAAAAAAATATATAAAAGAAATAGCTAAGAACTACATGATTTTCCACATAGGTAGGATATAAAAATGAGACTCATTAACATAGATAAAAGTGAAGTGGTTACTAGGGGAAGGAGGTTGAGGAGGAGGAGGTAGAGGGATATGGAAAGGGTAGTAAAGTGGTACAAATATACAGTGAGAAAAAAATGTTTTGACTTCGGTTGTTGGGTATACAACACAATCAACTGTTTTAAAGCTATAGAAATATTTACCTGAAATTTATGTACTCTTATTGATCAATGTCACCTTATTAAATTTAATTTTCTAAATACAATTAAAATGTTCATATTCAGAACCTGCTTGACCCATCTCCTGATTACACTGTGATTTCATTACGTACCATTTACCTTTCTCTTTTTAATATTTATTTTTCAATCACTGTTTACATTCAATATTATTTCTTTTCTGTGTCAGGTGTATAGCATAATGGTTTGACAATCATAAATTTTTTTAATTAAATTAAATTTATTAAGGTGACAATGTTTTTAGGTTTTAAGTATAAATTCTGATACATCATCTTTATATTTTATTGTGCTCACCCAGCACCCAAAGTCAAATCTTTACAAAGGGATTCTCCCCAATGTTTCGAGTATTCACCTGGAATCCTACATAGTAATTATTACAATATTATTGACTACGTTTCTTCTGCTCTATGCCTGTCACTGTAGTATAACTACCAATTTGTTCACCAACCTCAATGTAATGCTTATTATAATACTCTCACTATAACTAGATAACAACAATTCATATGCTTTTAATCATTTAGATCTCAATTTAAATGCCACTTCCTCAAGGAAGCCTTCCATTACTTCTTTGATAAATTTTTCTTTCTTTATTATCCCAAAACCTCCTGATTTTTTTTCCCATGAGCACATTTAAGATTTCTAATTATAATCGCTTAACTATCTGTTCTCCTATTGGGCTATAAAAACTAAAATGGAATAAAGACTGTTTTGTTTTCTTTCTTTAGTTTCTTTATTTTTTCAATACTCTTGTGTACTCAACACCTTATATAACACCTGGTGCATAGTAGACCTTTAAGAATTTTTTTTGTTGAAAAGATAAAGAAGATAACTGATGTAGTTTAAGAAAGTATTATATGATTTCTATATAAGTTTTTGGAAATAACCTATATATCAAGTTAATGTGTTCTAAAACTTAATCATCTGGACTGTAGATATACATTAGTATCCTTAGAACAGTATTTTCTGCCTTGATTATCTGAAAAGAAATTATATCCAGTGAAGATTCATGAAAGGCTAAGTAATCTGACTGCAAACATATTATGAGAAATCAGTTATATATACTTTTAGAGAGTCAAAGTTGAATAATTAGCACATTTATTTGAAAATTATATTTTCTCAAGTGTTGAAATTTCAAGCTCTGTGCCAAATCATAGAGATTCATCTAACTACTAACATTTATTTCTGATATTAATAGCTACTATTTTAATGGGGGAAAAGCATATTATATTTTAGTTCTATCATATATAGCAAACATGACTCATCGCAGCAAATTAGTATTATGAAATTTTTAACATTTACCGTATCTCTTAAAACCTTAAGAGTTATGGTATATAGATTGAGCTTTCCCACTTGATAAACATAAAAAAAGAGTAATAGTATTAATATAGCCATCCCAAACATCCACATTTTTATTTTGTACAAGTAAAGACAAAAATTTTCACATTAGGCTTTTATATTATTTTACAGTCATCATCCCCCTTCTCTGATATATTTAGAAACAGAGCTTTTCAAAGAAATGAATTTGTGAGTGCAATTATATTATTTTAAATTTATCTAGTATAATTTTAGATTATCATAGTGAAAACTATCCATGGTACAATTTTAATAATTAATGCTTAGATTTTTGCATTTTTATGAAAGCTTTTGTTTAATTGAATGTGATTATTTTAGAATCATATAATTTGTGTGTTCTTAATGTTGACACTGTTTTTCCTCATCATTAGAGTTCTAGGTATTGCCAGTTTACTGGATAATTGACTTTAAATTTGATAATACTCTAGAATAGACAAAAATGTACAAATATACTTAATATACTTTTTTTTCTGAATATCACCAAACTATTTTTTTGTGGTTTTTGGGTGGTTTTTTTTTTTTCAGCTGTTGTTTCAAAAAGATCTCTTCCTCTTTCAGTTTCTTCTTATAGTAGAGTATGATCAATATCAAAGCATGGTCATCTGGATAAAAAAAAAATCCTTGGCTATTGAGATGTTTTCAAGGCAGGTTATTGTAAAGAAAAAAAAATATCAATGTTCTAAATAGAGCAGTGAGGAATTTTTGAAAGCATAGTAAATTTGTTTATTCAGTTTAGCAAAGTACTAAACAAAAACATCATTGGGCCTGACCAGCCAGTGGTACAGTGGATAGAGTGTTGGACTGGGATGCATAGGACCCAGGTTCAAATTTCTGAGGTCACTGGCTTGAGCACGGGCTCACCTGGCCTGAGCGCGGGCTCACTGGCTTGAGCTAGGATCACAGACATGACCCCATGGTCACTGGCTAGAGTCCAAAGGTCGCTGGCTTGAGCCCAAGTTTGCTAGCTTGAGCAAGGGCTCACTGGCTCAGCTGGAGCCCCCCTGGTCAAGGCATTTATGAGAAGGCAGTTAATGAACAACTAAGGTGCTGTAACAAAGAATTGATGCTTCTCATCTCTCTCCCATCCTGTCTGGCTGTTCCTTTCTGTCCCTCTCTCTGTTCTCTCTCTCTCTCTGTTTCTGTCACAAAAAACAAACAAATAAACAAAAAAATCCAAAAAAACCATTGGGCAAGTCCTAATACACATATACCTAAATATAATTCACACTCTTCAGAGAAAAAATATAGAGAACTCTGAGTGAGGAGAGAAATAGAGCTATTGGTGACAATTTTTTTAACTCAATAGTTATAAACCTTGGTTTCAATTCATTAATGTGGCATATTGAGTTTAATCTGCCTATTTGGAGCTTAAAAAGATGATGAGACATTAGTAACTGGTTTTAGCAAGGGTGGTAAATGTCTAAAATTCATGTCCAAAAGGTAATTTATGTTGAATGCATGCCTCCATTTTCTATATCAAAGGAAGGTATCAGTTTATAACAGCTTTGGAAAGGTGTATTTTTTTTGCAAATAGATAGAACAGCATGCATACAATTGTATACTCAAGAAGTGTGGACAAGGCCTGCCTGGGTGAGGACAATGGAGACGCAAAGACCCGACTCTGGAGACCAGGTTCAGAGATGCAGATCCGCTTTATTCAGGAAGCAAGCTAGCTTATATACACAGGTTCAGCCTATAGGGTGTTACAGCATGTTCTTCAAAGCCAATGGCTAAAATGATCAGGGAGCTGCCTGGTTGGCGCTGAGTCACTTCCTTATAGCAGGTGAGCTCCCTCCTGGGTGTGCCTAGGAGGGTTTCAGGTGCTGGAGTATTCTCACAGCATTGCATCAGCCACAGCTGCTAGGAATGCACTCTGCGCTCTACCTACAAGGTAGAAAAAGACAGAAGGTTCCTAGAGAAATCTTAGTTATATCACACACTTGTTTTAAAGGTAGATGTGTGAGGACCATGTTCTTTTGGATTAGGGCTTCAGCTCTTCTAAAAAGAAAGTAATATTTTGCATAAAATGAAGTTTTATGTAATTATTTAATGAATAAGTGTGGATTATAAACAGTGGGAAGATTTCCATTGGTCAGAATTAGGACCTTTAAGCTAGGAACACACTTATGATTCTAAGCTTATTTTTGGAAGACAATTCAGGCATCATTTAACCCACACAACTTATTTGTGAAGCTGAGTAAACAGAAACCCGCAGATGTGTGATATATTGCCTCAGTCTCATGCCTGAACCCTGAACCAGGTCTTCTAACAAATGATCTACATTTTAGAGTTTAGTGTTCCTGGTACACTCTGGTTTCACTCTAGTTTCTAGAACAAGAAAATACAATGTAACCAACTTGCAAATTTATAACTGTACTGGTAGGACATGGAGCTCTTTTACTGCTTGATTGAATCCTAAAAGAAAAATGCTGATTGCCTTTTCTAGAATGTGCTTAGGAAAGGATAGACACTTCCACTAATTAGAAGAAAAACCACTGGAGATGCTTTACTCCTTTTATATAATAGTTTTCCATTCAAGAATTAAAAAGATCATTCTGGCTAAGTGAAGAGTATACTGAAGGGGAGGAAGAGAAAGAGTTAGAGACCAGATATGTTTGTTATCTATCTATCATCTATCTATCTATCTATCTATCTATCTATCTATCATCTATCATGTATCTAATCTACCAAATCTCATCTATCTAATATACTCTTCTATGTAATCCAGTCAAGCCCCAAATCTAACCAGCCTCAAATCTAATTATCAGCCTGATCTAATAGTCTTTGATCTAATCATCTATGACTTTTATAGGCCCCTAATCTGATCACCTCTAATCTAAACACCCCCTAATCTAAAATCACCTGCCTAATCAGCCCTTTAACTTCATCACCCACCAAACCTAAACAGCTCTTTTAATCTAATCAGCCCTTAATGTGGTCAGCCCCTTAATCTATTCAGACCCTAATTTAATCCAAGCTTTGATCTAATCAGCATCTTAAAACTCTTCAGTCTCTAATTTGATCACCCTCTTAAGATAATCATCAGTTTCCAACTGGCGTGCCACAAGAATTTTTTAAACATGCAATACTTAACTATTTAGTCACAGGCACTGACCTCTTTTCACTTAGATTGTCAAATAAAAAAAGAAAATGACAACAGCCAACACAATCACAGTCCAGTATGAATTCTCTGTCCTGAATCATAAATATATGGATCATATAAAAGTTGCATTTTGTTGGTGACATCACATAATAAGGGTCTGTCTAATTAATTAATTGGGATCTATTCATCTATCTGTTTATCGAAGCTAATCTTCCTAATCTAATCAACTGCTCAACTAAACCAACAGCGACCAATCAGTTTCTAGTCAAATCCTCTAATTGGGTGCTTAATCCAACTAACTGCTGATATATATGATCAACTACTGGTATGAATGACCATTTAAACTCATCAATAACATGAAATAAAGGCTGCTTAATCGAATCAGCTACTAAACGAAACATCGTCTGATCTGATCAATTGCTTGATATAATTAGCTACTTAATCTATACCTAATTTACTCAACTGCTTAGGCTAATCGCTACCTATACTAATCAGTCTTTTATCTGATCAGAAATTTGATCTTATCAATGAACTGTAGGAGTGATTCAAAAATTTTTTATATTAGAGAGCTGAGTCCGAGAGCTAAATGTATAGTACAACACATTTTTTTCAATTAATATTTTTGTGTTATTTTCTCAACTTCAATTAATATTTTTGTGTTATTTTCTCAACTTCCACAAGAAAGACAGGTTTTTCTCACATATAATGCATTTTTATCACCAGAGTAGGCCTTAGAGACTATTTCTCAGGCAACTCTGGGTTTTATCTAGTCAGGTCTAATAACAATACAATACACTCTAGGTGTACATTTCCACCCACACAAGCTATTGTGTCTCATCCATTTGTTTCTCATTTTCCTAATAAATAATTATTTTGCAATTTCTTAATGTTCTTATTAACCTTTTCTATATTTCTGATGAACTATCTACCCAAATTTTATGTCCATTTTTTACTTGTATTTTTTATCTTATCTGTAATTGTTTTTTTTTAATAAATTATGAATGCAAGACCCTTATCAGACATAGGCTTTGCAGATATTTTCTCATGGTCCATGTTTTGTCTTTTATATTCTCAACAGTGTTTTTGGAAGAGCAAACGCTTTTAATTTGAGAAAGTTTAATTTTTCTTCTTTTTTTATTTTGTGTATCATATTTTTTGTCATATCTAAGAAACTTTTGCCAACTTAAGTTCACAAAAATTTTCTCTTCTAATCTTATATTATTTTTATATTTTTAGTTTTTACATTTTGTATACATGTAACGCATTTTGAATTAATTTTGTATATTTGTGAGATAAAGGTCTCAGTCTAGTTTTCTTTATTTTTGTTTATATTTGCATACAAATACCTCATTAGCTTTTATTGTAAAAACAATATCTTCCCTATTAATTACCTTGGCATCTTTGCTGTAAATCTGTTAGCCATAAATGCAAGAGGTTATTTCTGGACTTTTGTTTTGCGAATCTATGTATAACTTAAGCCAAAACCATGCCTGATAGAATTTAAATAGGGGATATGTTGAATTCATAAATTAAACAAATTATGGAGAATTTCCACCTAAAACATTGAGTCTTTCCATCCATGAATACAACATCTCTCCATATAATCTTAATTTTTTCTTAGCAATGTTGTAGATTTTTAGTGTGTCCATTTTGCTCTTATTTCATTAAATTTATTCTTTGGTATTCTATGATTATTGATGCTACTGAATAAAGAAAGTAAAGAATGAAAAGACTACTTTACACATTAAATATGAGATACAAGTAAATCTTTTTATTATTTATCTCATGCAGTGAGTCTCAAATTCTTTAAGAGAGCCAGTAAAGCCCTTCACCATCTTACTCGTTTCTGCAGCTTCATCACATGTGAGGGTCAGTCTTTATCACATTTAGCTTCTTCTTTATTAAAATAGAATTGATTATATTTGTGGATTGTTTATAGCTACTATATGAAAATACAATTGATTTTGTGTAACCTTGTTACTCATTTGGTAGCTTACATAGTTTCTTGTAGATTCTTTAGTATTTTCTATATTGATGATTATGTCTTCTGCAAATATATTTTACATTAGCTTTGCCAGTCTGATGACTTTGTTGTTGTTGTTGGTATTGTTCTTTTATGTGTTTTATTGCACTGACTAGAGCATCCAGTACAGGTTGAATAAAAGTGGCGGAGCATCCTTTTCTTGTTCATGAACTTATGGAAAATCATTCAGCTTCCCATTACATATAATGCTAGCTGTAAGTTTTATTGTAGATGCTTTGAAGACATTCCCTCTATTGCTTGTTTGTTGAAAATCCTTTTTTCATGAATGGATTTGGGTTTTATCAATTACTTTTTCTGTATTTTCTGAGATTATTATGAGCAATTTGATAATTCCACTACCTTTGATGTCTCTTAGTAATATTCTATCCACAGACCTCCTCACTTTGCTCTTATCAGTTTTGTGTTTATTAAATTTGGAGTTGATTAGAGTCTGCTCTCTCCCCAATTGTGATAGTCTTGACAGCTATTGCAAACTTTCTGAATAAAATCTTCCTTACCATTTTTACAAACATCAGAATAATTATTTCTTTAACAATCTCTAGATTTATTTGTTTGTTTGTTTATTTATTTATTTTAATGAGAGAGATAGAGAGACAGCAAGAGCAACAAATAAGGACAGACAGGAAGGGAGAGAGATAAGAAGCATCAAGTCATAGTTGCGGTGTCTTAACTGCCCATTGATTCTTTTCTCATATATGTCTTGACTGGGGGCAGGGGTCCAGTTGAGCCAGTGATGTTGGGTTCAAGCCAGCAACCATGGGGTCATGCCTATCATCCCATGCTCAAGCCAGCAACCCTGTACTCAAGCTGGTGAGCCCACACTCAAGCCTGCGACCTCCTGGTTTCAAACCTGGGTTCTCTGTGTCCCAGGCTAATGCTCTAACCACTGTGCAACCACGCTTGGTCAGGCAAGATTTATTTACTTTTTAATTACTGTGTCTGTTTGTTAACTGGAGATAAGAGTACCTCTAGATTTTTAATATGGACCTTAAGGATTTTATTTTCTAATAACATGTCTAGACTTAATTTGCTGAATCGGCTTCCCATAAGTTGAAGCTTCTCTTGTCTCTCCATTTCTCTGTCTCTGTCACACACACAAAAATAGGTTGATGATTCTCTCTTTCATTTCTTTAAAGTAAAAAAAAAATGTTAAACTAAGAAAAATAAACTGTTTCTAATATTTTCACAGAAAAACAATAACAACAAGAAACAGAACAAATCTACCTTATTAAATGCAAGATACAAAATTAAAGCTGTCAGCATGACACACCTGGAAACAAAAGTGAATGTTTAGAATTACATGCACTCTTTTTTTTACTTAAGCTAAAAACAAACAAACAAAAAACCAAGCCTCAGACACTATCTGAGTTTCTGGAAAGAGCAGAGAATGTCTCCTCAATAAATACTGCTTAAACAAATTCCCAGCACAACACCATGTCTCACTATTACTATTTCTAGGTGATATTCATTGAACGTTAGACTATAGAGAGATACCTTACTAATAGATGATCTCTCTTTTTAATAAACTGCACTAGATTGAAACAAATAGTTAGATGATGAAATTTCCAAAAAACTTTTATCATTAAGTATGCCACATTTGTGCCTGTATAAATTAGAAGATCTCTTTCATAATAGCAGAAGGCTATTGTATATAAATGTAGCCTGTGTGTATCATAGAAAACAATATGAATTCGTTCTTTATTGTGTGACTGGTATTTATACTGTTTATCAAAACATTTTTTATTCAAATTTATTTTTTTATCTACATTAAATTCAAAATGTTTCATTCCATGTTTTGAAGACCAGCGCAGTTCTATCGTAATTTTTATTATAAATAAAAACCATTAAAAGAATTTACTACTATTGTCTTGAAACCTTATCTGAAATCATGTCACTTTCCCTAGTATTTTGCACTCAAAACCAAAAACAAAGAAAGTAAAGAATGCAAAGACTACTTTACACATTAAATATCAGATACAAGTAAAACCTTTTATTATTTATCTCACGCAGTGAGTCTCAAACTCTTTAACAGAACCAGGAAAGCCCTTCACCATCTTACTCATTTCTGCAGCTTCATCACGAGTGAGGGTCAGTCTTTATCACATTCAGCTTCTTTCAGAATCTCATTCATTCCCTGTACCTCAGTGTTCTCACATGTGCCCTTTCTTTTTCCGTGGACTGCTCTTAATCCATATTCTTTGATCACATTCTCATTTGTGAGACCCAGTTTAAATCTAATCTATGCCAAAGGACTTTGATATCTATTATGTAGCACAGTCTTTATGTTTACTTTTCATAGTATTTGTTACAATATATCAATATAAGTTTCTTTTTTATTGGTTTTTTATTTGTAGTAAATCAATATTTAAAAAGGCCTAATATTATTTACAAAGGTTAGTTTGCGCCCTGCTCCCAGCTCTGTGCCTAGAATCATTGTAAGTTCTCATTATATTACTTTGAAATGAATGTTTCCCTGCTCACTATTATTTTCCCTAAATCCAGTTTGGCAATTAATTCTGGTATTATAATCTCCACCAAGTAGTCTCAGCTAACATACTTCTATAACTCACTTCTCTCAGAAAGCATACAATATTTTCCAGACTTTCTAAACTTAGATGTGCATGATGGCATGTTTTAGCCTGCCATCAATCCACTGTTCACTTTAAAAATTGAACTTAACAAAGAAAGAGCAAACCTGAGTATTCATGACTTCATCTATTACTAATTATTACAAAATTATTTAAGGGGCTTTATTTTTTTTTCCGTGTGCCTAGTTTTAGTTAACCTGAATAATAAGAGATTCAGAAAACATTCTAAGAAACATGTTTTTTAAAAGTGCTTAATTTTACAATTTAGATAATTGCTTTACTTAAAAGTTCAACTATTACTACCTGAAAAATATTTACTTGTTATTTATCTGTAGGTATATATTTTCATTAGTTGTTACATTACTTCATCATATTTCTGCCACTTCCATAGCAAGATTTTTGCTTATGGTAATGAATAACAATTAATGACCACATGGTATCACATATTAAAATTTCAAAATATAATAAATGTGGAAGAATAAATAATCATAAAGCAAGCCAAGAAGAATGCGTAATTATAAGATTTAGGATTCTTACAGTTGATATTCTTTCCCTATTACTTGGTATTGTCTTTTTTTTGTCCTTAGTTTTAAGCAGATACATGCAGACAAGAAGAACAGCAAAACATCAGATGTAATTTTACCATCCATTCCTGAGAAAATAACGCCCACATTTTTCCAGTAGTTCCAGGAATCATCATGACTATAGCAATTTAAGTAGCTGCCAATTCTTAAATTAAACAATGTCCAGGCCTGAATCACACTGCCATTGATGGAGCTAAGTGTCAGCCCAGCTCAAACTCAATTATGGTCTGGGAAGGGAATAAATTGATCCCCAAAGGAAAAATGAAGGACTCTTCCCAGAAATAAAGACCCAGGATACTTAGGAGGTAAAAATGCCACATCATCAGGCACTTATTGATTATCAATTTAATCATAATTCATTTCCAGTGAAAATATACTTATTCATATAAACAAACTACATTCACACTTTCGTGTTTTGGTTAAGGTCTGATGATTATTTTTTTCTTTCTTTCTTTTTTTTAGTGAGAGAAACAGAGAGAGTCAGAGAGAGGGACAGACAGGCAGAAAGGGAGAGAGTTAAGAAGCATCAATTCTTCATTGCAGCACCTTAGTTGTTCATTGATTGCTTTCTCATATGTGCCTTGACCAAGAGGCTACAGCAGAATGAGTGACCCCTTGCTCAAGCCAGCAACTTTGGGTCAAGCCCGCGACCATAGGGTCATGTTTATTATTCCATGCTCAAGCCAATGACCCTGTGCTCAAGCTGGATGAGCCTGCGGTCAAGTCATCAACCTTGGAGTATTGAGCCTGGGTCCACTGCATCCCAGTCTATCCACAACACTACCACCTGATCAGGCTGATGATTATTTCTATTGATATTTCAGCTATGAATTTTATTCTATCTCTGCTTCATTTTGAGATTTCAAATAGATATTTTTGTTCAGTTTGTGATCTAATAATTTTTATATTTGTCCTTTTTTGTTTTTGAAAGATAGTGAAAGAAAGGGCAAAAAGCATTAACTTATAGTTGCTTTCACTTTAGTTGTACATTGAACTTTATATATGGGCCTTGACTGGAGCTATACCAGTGTCTCCCTTGGTCAAGTCTGCAAGTTTAGACTTTTCATGCCGGCAACCTTTAGGCTCAAGCTGATGCTCTTTGGGATTGGGTAGAGACGATTCCCTGCTCAAGCCAGAGACCTCGGGGTTTTGAACTGGCATTTTGAACCTCTGCATTTCCAGTCAGTACCACCATTGGCCGGGCACATTGGTTCTTTCATGTAAAACCATATTTCTTAATTTCTCAAGAAAGAGAGATTGAAAAGAGAAATAAATTGCAGCCAGACTAAAAGGGAACAGAAGCAGCAAATAAGAATTTATGTGTCAGTGTGTGTGTGTGTGTGTGTGTGAGAGAGAGAGAGAGAGAGAAAGAGGTGTGGTTGAACATAAAGATATCTGAAATATGAACATATTGTAATACAGAGAGGAAGAAATTGTGGGAAGGTAAGATTAATCTTCCTGAAAAGGACTGTAATATATTACAAGAGACATATGATATATATACACACATAGTAAGGTTTTTTATAATATAGATATTGTAATATATAAGTAAAACAACTTAGAAACAGATTTTATTTCCTTTTATCTGTAGGCAATATTAGCTTCTCCATGTAAGTCAACCCCTCATTCAATCTTTGTTTCTATGTAAGAGGCAGATTTCCATTCTATATTAGGAGATAGCTTCATATACCATGATCTCACAGAGCACTGATCACAGGGTCAGTGAGCTGAAATTGAGTTGAATTCCCATCATAGTTTAGTTTCAGGTTCTTTCATGGGGTTGTTACCAGTTTATGGGTATTCAGTCTCTCAGCTCCCTTTTCTGACTGTAGACCACCAATAATTTCTTCAAACTATTTTTGTTTACATGTGTGGGGACTCAATTATGTTTATTCTTAACTTACTATTTTAGTACTTACTATTAAAACACTAAAAAATAATATAAAGCTATTTAAATAAGCTGAATATAAATATTTTTTGGCTTATTTGTTAAACTTTTACTTGGTAATGGTTATGTGATCCCTGAACATACTAACTTATCTGTGGTTGGCTGGCCCTGCATTTTCAGGGTTTCTGTGTTTTGTGGGGCATTTGGTATTTATGACACCTTCCAGATAAGTGTCTTCTTCAATTTAATTATAATCCAGTTTATCTTCCCTCCCAATATTATTTATGAAAATGTTAAATAAGACCAGTCATATTACATACAACCCTGAATCACGTTATGCAACACTTTTTACTTGATGCATTGCCATTTATCATTAAATTCCTTTAGCCAATTTAAGTCCCAGAAAGAATGTTAATATTGAGTGCAATTTGAGCTAAATTTTAATTAAGATTCCCTGGGACATTGTGTTAAGTGATTTACTATAATCAAAATTGATATCTTCTCTGCTACCCCCACATTTTAATTTTCTAATTTTATTCACACACAAAAGAGAATGAGTTTGTCTGGCTTGAATAGTTCTCCCTAAATATGCATCATTCATTTTGACAGTTTCTGGAAATAACTTCCTTCTCCTTTGCCTTTAGGACTTGTCATTCTCCCATAAGCCCATAAGCCCCAGAATCATTCCATGAAATGCATTTCCTCTGGCAACCACATCTGTCCACCCCCACATACCTAAGCTTAGATTTAGCTGAACTAATGCCAGTCTCTCAAATTTTCTTTTTTCTCTCTCAGTTTTTTCATTTGCTTCTTTTTGAGGCCATTTCTATGCACATTATCACTCTGAATGCAGTGGGTAATAAAAATAAAAAATGCAATATGCATAGTATATCTCCTTAGGGATGATGAGGTAGTATAAAAACACTTTGTTTACAGGACCATCAAGACAGTAAATATAAACATTTGATTGGACAATTAATTAACACTGCGTTCCAGAAATGAAATTCAACTTCCAAGATAAAATGTGCACATTCACATTTTATCAAGAAAAGTACACTACAGTGTCCAGTAGCCCCCCCCCAAAGAAGAATTGATGCTTCTCATCTCTCGGTCTTCTTATCTGTCTGTCCTTATCTGCCTCTCTCTCTGTCTCTGTCACCAAAAAGAAAACAAAAACATATTTAATAAATACCTTAATAAATCTGTTAATAATAAAGAATTATAATTTTATAGAAAAGAAATTTACTATATATAAGAAAATGTCAGTAAATAAGAACCTTTACTACAGGTTTATTTATTACAATCATGTATGTTTTCTCTATTCAATAGAATACATGTATATTTAATTGTGTTTTTCTAATGTATAAAATGAAGCCCCCTTTCTTTTCTCGATCCATTTCTTTTGTTATGATGAAAACAAAAATTCTGTGAACATTTATAAAACAAATATTGTAAGATTATCCACTAGAATTTATTTTCTCCCTTAAGTAAATATATATTTATCAAGAGAGTCAAGAAATCTTATTTAACATATTAAGCTGACCAGGTGGTGGTGCAGTGGATAGAGTGTCAGACTGGGAAGCAGAGGACCCAGGTTCAAAACTCCAAGGTCTCTGGCTTGAGCACAGGCTCATCTGGTTTGAGCACAGCTCACCAGCTTGAACCCAAGGTCTCCAGCTTGAGCATGGGGTCATTTGCTCTGCTGTAAACCCCCTCATCAAGGCACATATGAGAAAGCAATCAATGAACAACTAAGGTGCTGCAACAAAGAATTGATGCTTCTCATTTCTCTGTTATCTGTTTGTCCTTATCTGTCTTTGTCACCAAAAAGAAAACAAAAACATATTTAATACATACCTTAATTTTGCTATGTGAAATTAATAATGATTACTCTTTACACAAATAATAACCCACATATAGTCTTTAGCTAATAGATACCATTTGTTCTGAAATAATTATAAATATGTGCAAATTTGCCTTACAGATGCTTATATGCTCTTATTCCTAGTGCTCTGAATTGAATCTCTTTCCTCAAAAATGAATATATTTCTTGGGCTTGATATTCTAATTTTCAATTTAAATATTCTAAAATTGGAGATGCTTTTTTTTTAATTTTGAGAAGGAAATATTCTAAGTCAGCAGTTTTCAACTGATATGCTGCAAGAATTTTTAAAACATGCAATATCTAACTATACCTAGTCAGGGACACTGACCTCTTCTTCTTTAGATTGTCAAAAAAAATGACAACAACCAAAAGAGCAATAGCTGTCTTGTGTGACTGAATTGTAACTATACATATTTTGTCAGATTGGCAAAAACTATATATTTTGTTGTGCCGCAGAACTTTAGTAGTTTATGTATGCCATGCGATGAAAATCGCTGGTCTAGGCCTTATTAGTCCTTTAGAATTTATTTTTAGGACAATAAAAATCTTACCTAAAGAGAAAGGAACAGAGATAAAGAGGATCTCTTGGAGACAGAAGAGAAAACAGTAAGAATGGGGAACATAAGAGCAAAGGGGAAAATAAGAGTAATGAAAGCAAGTTTCACCTGTTTCATAGTCTCCAGACCTCAGTCCTTAGTAATGTATGTTTACGTGTCAAGAACAGGAGGTAAATGAGAGGAAAAGATAATAAATTTTCTATAGAAATATTAGATTAGTAAGAACTTTTTTCCTTTATTAAAATATAGTCTTCAAGATATAAAAACTTTTTCAATCATCCGCATAGGAACAGAAAAAATCATTCCTGGTGTGATTGCTTTGGAGCACAGAGGCCTCAGTTGAAAAAAATAAGAGTAAAGAAAATTTACTTGTTGTTTTTTTTTTTTGTCATTGAAAGCAAGCTGCTCTTGTTGGTGGGGAAATGACACAAGGTGAAAAGTTGAGTCCCAGAGGATTTATGTTGTGATTTTCAATTACAGCTCACTGCATTCGACGCCGACGAAGGGTCAAATGGGGAGATCACATATGAAATCCTGGTTGGGGCTAGGGGAGACTTCATCATCGATGAATCAACGGGGCTTATCACCATTGCTCCAGGGGTGGAATTGATAGTCGGGCAGACATACGCGCTCACGGTCCAAGCCTCGGATAATGCCCCTCCTGTGGAGAGAAGGTAATTTATATTGGAACTAAAGCAGTCTTTTCATCACTCCTATTAAACCCCATAATTAGATTTAAGAAGCACAGCAAGCATTCTTTTATCCTATAAACATCTAAATTGGATCAGAAAATCAGAGAAACCAGATTCTCAGAAACCACATATTCATGTTTGGTTCAATTGTGGGAAAAGGACATCAGAGACAAGATTAAACCCCAAAATAATTAACTATAATTTCATAGATATGAAGGATACAGGCCTCTGTTAGGGCAATGCAGAAACTGGGAGAGGTCAGAGGCATGTATGTATCTATCTACTTTAATACTGAGAAACAAGGTTCATGATGATAGTGAGAGATCAGGCAGCAGTAACATGGAATATCCCAGGTTTTGAAGCCGCCTCTCGGTGTTTGGGTAATTATTCAAGTGTGTGTATTTATACAGTGTGTACGTAAAGTCATGGTGCACTTTTGACAGGTCACAGGAAAGCAATAAAAGACGATAAAAATGTGAAATCTGTACCAAATAAAAGGAAAACACTCCCAGTTTCATACCTATTCAGTGCAGTTTGATGTGGGCTCATGCACAGATTTTTTAGGGCTCCTTAGGTAGCTATCCCATATAGCCTCTACAGACTCATTACTGACTGATGGCCTACCAGTATGGGGTTTCTCCACCAAACTGCTGGTTTCCTTCAACTGCTTATCCCACCAAGTAATGTTATTCTTATGTGGTGGCTCTTCGTTATAAATGCGCCGATATTCACGTTGCACTTTGGTCATGGATTCGAATTTAGCGAGCCACAGAACACACTGAACTTTCCTCTGTACTGTCCATATCTCAACTGGCATGGCCGTGGGCTGCTCCGCTGTATACACGGTGTTACGTCATCATCTGCGCATGCGCACATGCTGCCACATCATCCTACAGAAACTGGAAGGGTTTTCCTTTTATTTGGTGTAGATTTCACATTTCTATCATCTTTTGTTGCTTTCTTGTGACCGGTCAAAAGTGCACCATGACTTTATGGACACACTGTATGTGTGTGTGTATATATATATATATACACACACACATACTATATATATATGTATATATACACATATCTGTATGTATATATATACATATACAGATACATACACCCTCATATATACCATACAAATACATATGTATGGTATATATGTGTTTATATGATCTATTTATAAAATTTATATGAATTTATCATTTATCTATAGATTATCTCTGTATATATTCTCTATGTAGGTAGGTAGGTAGGTAGATAGATAGATGATAGATAGATGATAGCTAGAGTGTGTGAGAGGGTAAAAGCAAAAGACTTCCCACTACTACAGTTGCATTTATATAGTCTCCCATCTGAGATATCCCTTTTATTTATGCTTTGCTTATTTCTAGATTTTCAGTATGCATTTCAAGAAAATATAAATAAATATTAATACATTCCTGCATCTTGCTGGGCTTTTTTTTCTCCTCTCCCAATATATTCTGGGAGTACCTTTTCATATGAATACTAGATAATTGCCTCAAAACTGTTCATAGCTACATAATAGTTCTTTATATGTATGTAATGCTGTTTAAGAAATTCATTGTAGATGGACTTTTAATTTTCAGTCTCTATTTTACTGACAATAAAGAAATAAATAACATTAATAACATCATTTTCATTGTGTGCAAGTATACACAAAATTGCCAGAAGTAAAAGAATATGAAATTGTAGGATAAATGCTACATTTATTACATTATACATTTTCTTAGTTATAATAATTTGACTCTAAATTTTCTCTTCTCTTCAATTAGCTTATCTATTTTTCTACAAATAATACTTACACAATTTTAATTGTTTAGGTTTTAAACTATGCTTTATGATATGGTGGTGCTACCTTACCTAAATGCTGTTCTTCCTAAAAAAGTTTCTCGTTACTCTGTTAATTATTTTTTTGAGTTTAAACAAGGTAGTTCAATGTTTCTTTAGAACTACATTTTTATTAAAAACATAACAAATTTATAAATTTATTACTTAGGTTTAAATTATATATTTTAAATGTTGAACCTTTCTAAGAACTGTCTCTTTATTTGTATGCATTTTATTGTTTTGATTTTCCTTATACAAGTTCTCTACTATTTTTTTGGTTGGTGTTTTTTGTATCTTCTTATTGTAAATACAGTCCTTTTTTCAAATTTTTCTCTCTGGTTGATGTTTATATATATATATATATATATATATATAAACTACTAGTCTCTTTATATTAATTTTTAATCTACCTTCTTATTTAATTATCTTATATTTTTATAATTTTCAATTGCTATCTCTATATTATCCATGAATGTGTTTTATAAATAATAATAATGTTGTATCTTTCAGTCCATTTTTTTTTACTTTTACTTGTTAGTTCTTCTAATAAAAATGCTTGTCTTTGCTTTTAACTCGAGTGGAAATACCTCTCTTGTTTCCTCATATATTAGATTCTGGTTAAAAAATTTTTCTTATGTTAAGAAATTATTTATATATTCTTTTGTATTGACTTTTTAAGAATAAGAATGGTAGTTTATTCAAATCAAATACATATCTATTATTTATGCAGATAGTAATTACTTTTCTTTTTAAATTACTAGTATAATGAATGATCCTAATATTTGTACCTAAATAACTCTATTTTACATTTTTGTTATGAATTTCATTAGGCCATGACATTTTAATTTTGAAATAAGCTGCTGGATTTTGTTTATTATTTTGTTTAGTTCAAGTAGTGTCTGCTTTTCTTTTTGAGATATTTTATGAAGATTTATATATGCTTGTTATCAAAGCTCATAAAAGATACAAACAAAAAACCCCAGAAGAAATAATTAACTGGTATAATATGAATGAATTTTAAGAAATCTAAAAATAATAAATGAATCCAAATATGATTCTTTGAAAGAGATAACAGAAAAATGAAAACATAAAAAAATAAATAAATCACCAGCTAATCTAATAAAAAAAGGAAAAAGTGCAAATTCACATAAATTCTAAGAGGGAAATAATACAGAAGCAGAAGAAATTAAATTATGAGACAACTTTGTTTTATTAATGCAAAATTTGAAAACATGAATGAAGTTTTAAGGAAGATATAAATTAGCAAAATTGCTAGAAATATTAAAAGAACAATCTTATAGAAGAAATAGAAAGTGCTGCAGGAGCTACTACCCAAAACTACACCAGGTCAAGGCAAATTCGCAAGAGAACTGTAGTAAGACCATTGAGAGTGTATCTTTTCTCTCTCTCCTTTCTGCTCTTTCCCAGGACAGAGAAAATGGCATGTTTTCTTTGCAGCACATCCACGTGGGGGATGTTTTTTCCTCCACATTCTTCATCGTTAATTAGGGAGATTTGGCAAGTGGACCCCTAGTTTCTCATTTACTTTTCTAGACTATTCTTTCTCCTTCTCCTAATATTCTCCCTCTTAATACTTAAGAATATACCATCCATTTTACCCTTCCTCGAAACTGTCATCTACTGATGACAGGTCCCTCTCCGTGATCTCCTTTTCTGTCCAACCTCACCTCCCACTGTTATCTACAAACTTACAAGTCACTCTGGAAGAATTTAGTTCCTGCTGCCTGATCTTCACTTCAACAGTACTTTAGTCAAAAATCATGGTGACTTCAATATCCAATGTGTGATTTAAAGCATCTTTAAACTTGCAATCACTCTAGTTACCCTTAAAATCATGCTCAGTGCCCATCTTTTAAACCCCAAACATAGTCTTGAGCAAGAACTCTAAGCTTGACCTTAAATAAAACATGCTCAGAAAGCAACAATTCCCACTACTTTCATTGACAGTATCCCAATCGAAGTTTTGTTCTCTCTAATTCAGAGTCTAATTAGAAGTTTTTTTTTGTTTTGTTTTGTTTTTTAATTTTTCTGAAGCTGGAAACGGGGAGAGACAGTCAGACAGACTCCCGCATGCGCCCGACCGGGATCCACCCGGCAGGCCCACCAGGGAGCGACGCTCTGCCCACCAGGGGGTGATGCTCTGCCCCTCCGGGGCGTCGCTCTGTCGCGACCAGAGCCACTCTAGCGCCTGGGGCAGAGGCCAAGGAGCCATCCCCAGCGCCCGGGCCATCTTTGCTCCAAGGAGCCTCAGCTGTGGGAGGGGAAGAGAGAGACAGAGAGGAAGGACAGGGGGAGGGGTGGAGAAGCAGATGGGTGCCTCTCCTGTGTGCCCTGGCCGGGAATCAAACCCCGGGACTTCCGCACGCCAGGCCGACGCTCTACCACTGAGCCAACCCAGGGCTCTAATTAGAAGTCTTATTAGACTTTTGCCTGAGACCCCTTCAGTGGCCCATAGATTCTGGTAACAATATGATGATTTTTTGTTCATTTTGTTTGTTTATTTTTGCTCAAAATTTTCAGTGCTTTTACATTTCACTTTGAAGTAAAAGGAAAATCATTAAAAATACACCAGTGGGTCCAGCACAATCTGCAATCTGCTACTACCCACAAAACATTCCCTCTTGTTACCTCTTTCTCTTTACCTGGTCTTTTGTTATGTTCTGCTTCTCTTAGTCCACTCAAGTCATCTCACTGCTCTCCACTCTGTCCTTGAGGCTTACGTCTAACTTCAAACCTTTGAACTGACTTTCACCTTCTCTCAGATGACAACAGCTGCTACCTAAGATTTCCTCATGGATTCATTTCCTCTGGGTTCTTAACCAATTATCGTTTTCTCTGTGAAGGATTTTCTGACACCTATTAAAAATTGCAACAGTCTTTCAATACTTTCATACCCCTTTCTTGGCATTACTTTTATCTACTGCACTTATCACCATGCAATATGCTATATGCACTGTCGTTAAGAGTATGAAGTTCATTGTCTGCTTTGCTTCAAGTGTTTGTCTCAAGTGTCCAGAGGCCAAAACAATTCCTAGAATGTTCTAGATTCATAACAAACATATTTTCTTGAGTTCTTAATAAATGGCTTTTTTTGCTGTTGTTTTTAAATAAGTGAATTTAAATAAGTAATAATATAATACAAAACTCAAATATCCTTTTGGAATTTCCAAAATGTGTATACAATTTAAAATTATTCTTCTTTTCCTCACAGTAGACACTAATTCTGTCTAATTTTGTTTCTAAATATACTGCTCATAAAAAATAGGGAATCAGGGAATGTGCAGATACTCCAGTACTTTCAGCCTTTTGTATAGTGCATTTTCACCAATGAAATAAAGTTGGTTTTGCATCTCATTTGTATAATTGAACAACTTTCTTTGACTTGTAGTTTGGTTTCTGATGTTCTTGTTTAATGAAAAAAAATCAAGTACTTTTATTTATCACTTCATATTCATTTTGAAATATCCCCTAATTTTTGTGAGCAGTATCACAAAAAAAATGAGTGAGAGTAAGATTTTCTATTCAGTCTAACAAACTATTTATCATATAACGACCACTTACTATGTTCTGAGAATACAAAGATAAACATAGTAAACATCATTTGCAGGTCCAAATAATACAGTAAAGTGTAGAAATAGAAATATAAAATAATGAAATTTAGCTTAGCATGATAAATTTGAGATTGAGATAAAATCTTGACTTTCTGGGGCATTGATTGGGATAGTTGTCATAATGAGGAAGTACTTAGAAGACCTCCTAAACAAGATGTTTTGGAGAATGAGTAGAGGTTAACCAGAGGAAAAGATTATGTGCATTATTTACCAGCATTAGTGGTCTGAAATAGGTTGGAAGTCAGTCAGTGTTACCAGTGCATAAACTGCAATTAAAAGAGGAACAAGAGTTAGTTACAAGTTATAATCATGAAAAACTTAATTTGATTTCTTAAGAAGCTTAGACTTATCCAGTCAATAGAAAGAATCCTTGGAAAAACTTTTAATTATAATGTCATATGAAATTATTTTAGTTTCAAGAAAATCACTCTGTTGTCCCTTCAGAAAATGGATTTCAGGGGGAAAAATTATATTCAAAGAATTAGTTCAAACACCACTATAGGAGTCCAGGAAAAATATTGTTGCTGATGGCTTGAACTGGACATGTTGGATAGAATGAAGAAGTAAACTTGTCACAAAAAGGAAAATAAAAAAAACCTCTTAGATTATTTTCCAGAAGCCTGGGTGGTGGTGAGATTAAATGGTGAACATAGTTTGAGTAGAGGAGGTGAGTTCTATTTTGAGCACATTTAGTTGAACTTGGCTACAGTTCACATATACAAATAGCAAGTGGATGTATATGAGTGAAGGTGAGAAAACAGTTAAAGGCTATTTCCTGTGAGAAAGCATATTAAATACTCTTATGTCCTGAGAAGTTACAGAATCTAAAATAAGAGTCAAAGTTTGAATGACTTTTAAATAATAGCTTTATTCATTCTGAAAAAAATTAAACATGATTGATGCTATTTAATTATTGCACACTGGGGCCAGAAACCATAAAAACTAATTTATATACAAAATTTCTAATCTGAACAGCATTATTACTCTTGCATAACTATATCTGTATTTTGTAGACCAAAACTTTGAGTAGAAAGAGAATAATTGACTTGGTTAAATGTCTCCTTTTCCTACCATCCCCCCTACCCAGTGTACAAGTACTAGAATCATAATGTGAATTCAGGACAGCTGGGTTCTAAAACCTTCTCCTCCTTTCTGTTACATAATCATAACCTTGTATAATAATTATTCTGGAGAAAAAATAAAATACTACAATTACTAAATAACAATATAAATAATGCTAATTATAAGAATAAAGGCATATGTTGTTTTTATTATTTGAACTTTTATTAAAACCCTTTAATAGTCATTAATTTACTTTGAAATATATTTGTTGTTGAAGATAGTGCTAGGCTAAATAAATCTGGTCTAATCTATATATGCTTATATATTATAACTCATCTGCTTTTAACCACTTAATTACTTAATGAATAAGATTTTATGATTCACTCTTATTATTTGCAAGTCATATCAGTGATTTGCATAGAAAAGCTGTTGCCTACAATAATCAGTACATACAGTTGACTCTTGAACAATGTAGGGTTTGAGGCACTAACCTCCAGCATAGTCAAAAATATGCACATAACTATAGTCTGCTTTCTTCAGAGATGGATTCTCTATCATGGAGTTGACCCTGGACTAACTCAGGTATAAACTGTGTGGGTCAATAAAACTGTAGTCAATTGAAAAAAATGCATATAAATGGACTCACGCAGTTTAAACACAAGTTGATCAAGGTCAAGTGTAATAAGTTTTTACTTGCATATAATTTTACTCCACTTTAAGAGGCAAAGGGCCAATTTCAGAATCTGAACATACCAATATTCTGGGTGACATCAAGCATTTAGTTGACCTATACGCATCGTTTTCTTTATAGATAATAATTTGGGCAGAAAAAAGTCACTTTATAATGTTTGGTCAAACATCAAATGGGACCTGCAAAAATAAAACTGCATTTAGCCTGAACCCAAGACTTGAATTAATTTATGAATTTCTGCAAGATAACATTCGTCATTATAAACTGAGAATGTTTCATAATCACAGAGAACCACACACATTGGATAATTCTCCAACTTCTCAAATTTATTCTTGTGGGACGTGGGGAGAAAGGGCAGGCGCATTTTGAATTCAGAAGCCTTGCCTTTTAGATTATCTCCTGTCACTAATTAACTTTATAACCTTGATTCAGTCACTTAATATTTCTGATTTCCTTATCATCTTCTATAAAATGAGAGAGTTAAATTAATGGGTTTCTAGGGTCTTTCAAAAACTGTGTGATTATCTAAGAAAATGCATCACCTCTCTTGTTCTACTTTGACCTTCGTTACTAAACGAGAAAAAGAAAAGCTTTACAATTTTCATTTTTAGAAATATGTATTTACTTACATTATATTAGCTGTATTACAAAAGTAAAATTTATATTATATAGATGCTCAGTTTTATGTACTTAACACTAGCTAAGTTTTATGTATATAAAATCTACATATAAAATGTTTACATAAATATTATTTATCTAGTAACTGACCTATTTTATTACTTCACTGATGCTGTTGAGCTACTACTGTATATTATGCTATCTTTTAAAAAGATGTTATTTATTTATTTTAGAGAGAATATATATATATATATATATATATATATATATAGAGAGAGAGAGAGAGAGAGAGAGAGAGAGAGAAAGGCAGGGAAGGGGGGAGCCGGTAGCATCAGCTTGTAGTTGCTTCTTGCTTGTGCCTTGACCCAGGCAAGCCTGGAGTTTCGAACCAGCAATCTCAGCATTAGAAGTCAACAATTTATCCACTGTGTCACCACAGGTCAGGCAATTATAGCATTTTTGATATTATTTTATTGTTAATTCTATTGGAATTTAATTTTAGGGAAGCTAACTCTGACATAATGCTGACGTAAGGAATAAAAAGAAGGTAGCATTTTGAAAAGCAATAACCCTTAAAAAGGCTTGGTGCTTATTTTAAAACACCATACCAGGATTTTGAAAATGAGAAATGCAAGACCTTGAAAAATGTAAGAACTTGATATATGATCTTTTTCAAGTAACTTCAAGATCAAGATCCCAGTCCAGGGGGATAAAAGCATAAGCAGTACTTCTAGTATTTATTGTGGAAAACAAGAGTGGAAGCAAAGGACTAGAGGCAGATAAAAGAGATGGTCATATTGGACCATAGTGGTTCTCTGACTTCTGCTTTGGGGTCTAGGGTCCTTCTTATTTTGCATAATTTTGTTTCTTCTCTGTATCAAATACACCTACCTCATCTGAGTTAGAGGTCCTTATTGAGTATTGTAGATGCAAACAGTTTATCCCTTTGGTGGGAAAACAGTCAAAGAGGGAATAAGAAAATACACAAAGTATAGTTAAGTTTAGTGTAAAAGATACTTTTACAAGTCGAAAGAGACTCATACTCTGGTAAATATGTTTGTAAGGTATTCCAGACCAGTATGCTGAAGATTTAAAGAACATAAAAAGCAGAAAGGATCTAAAATTTTGAGAGTAAGCTTTCAATTTGTAGTACAGGTGTGTTCCAAGTTAAAAAAAAAAAAAAAGCAAATGAGGGAAGTCTCTCGCCTACAGGGTTACTGAAGAGAATGCTAGGTCAGTTTCTAGAAAAATCCCTTGTGCTACTAACTTTAAAAGCAGTTGAGTCTGTATGTTTTATTTGCCAAGAACGTCTGGGGCAGTTGCTTTTAAAATTGAGTATGTGTAAGTAGAGCTTTATGTATCTATGAAAAATGCAGATTCTTCTTATGTCTCAAACCAACAGATTCTCATTCAGTGCGGTCAGACCCTTACACCTGTCACACTGTACTCTATGGAAGGGTGAAGGGATGCCATGCCTTTAGGTATTTAGCTTAGAAAAAAGAAAGGGAGGCTATTAAAATGTTTAAAATACTATGCCTGACCTGTGGTGGTGAAGTGGGTAAAGCATCAACCTAAATGCTGAGATTGCCTGGTCAAGGCAAATATGGGAGTTGATGCATCCTGCTCCTCCCCCCTCTCCTCTCTTAAAAAAAAAAAAAAGAATAAAATTCCAAAAAGTTATTCTAAAAAATATATATTCTAAGGATTGTGATGACTAAGGTAAGTGCAAGCTTATTTACCCTATTCCATAGAATAGAGTTTGAAATACATTTTTGAAAAATTATCAATAAGTGATAAATGTGTTATATGTATGTATATATAGATATATAAACACACACATGCTTAAGCACAAGCGCACACACAAGTATAAATATGTAATCTTATTTAATCCTTATGACAATCCTAGATATTATTATTCTTGTTTTAAAGGCTTGGTTGTTAAAAATTTTGAAAAGACAAGAAATTAGAGTTTGATTAATTTATTGACACTATTTAATAATAAAGTGATTAGAGGCAAAGGTTATTAGATATTTTAATTAATTATAAAAATCTAAAAAATTTTAATTTAAAATGTGATTACTTTTAATTAATATTTCAATAAACATGAGATTTTTTTAAAGTAACTACAGCTTTTCAGAAGTGCTTCAGATAGGGTATCTAGTCCACTGAAGATGTTTAGAAACAATTTAGGCACATTATAAGGTGATAAGCTAAAAATATATATATATATCTAGTGGCTATGAGCTACATTTATCTTAAAAGCTTTTAAAGCAGCAGACTATTTCATTATAATAATCTCAGAAAGAATGGTTTTGGTGAAAATGTCTTTCAATTGAAACATTTAATAAAAAAAACTTAGAGCTACTTTAAGAAAATTCTAGATCCACAAATAAAAAGTATAATAAAAAGTCATGATTCTGTTAAAATAAGGTTAAAGCATACAACACAGTGATAGTGTTCTTCAAGAAAGAAGATGAACTTGGAAATTGTCAGCTCTCAGTAATGTATTTTAGCCAGTGTTTTGTCTATACACATTTCAAACATCTTGCTTGCATTTTTAGCTTTTGCTGTGTAAAGAAATTTCAGTGTTGTCAAAAGAGTTGATTGTGTCAATTTAAATTGTTCGTTCTTGTAATAATAGATTATCTTCTTATCCTTCAAAACATTTATCAGTGGAAGGTTTTAATTAAATATAATTTCTAGTTCTTTATACTATACATTTTGAAGAAGATTTAAAAACGCATTATTTTTGCTTGTAACTATTCTACACAAATACTGTATGACCCTGACTCATTACGAGCATTTACATTAAGCCACTGATGTCAGCAACAGAACTAATAAAACACAGCTCAGATTTTGTTTTGTGTGTTATTTTAATCAATACTTCCTCTGCTTGTTTAATAGAAAGAGAATCTCAAGGAGAGTTTGTATTACCAGATATTTACAAGATGTTTTTTGCTATTAAAAAGACATTACAAAATAAAGTCAGATGTCAAGACAATTTATTATCTTCACTTGGACAAGTATTTCTTTTTAATTCATATTATTAATATAAGTAGGAAAAATCAGTCCCTGAGGCATCTCCTTTTCTTTTAAAATAATTGCGTTAAAAACTTTATACTTAGCCTGACAAGGTGGTGATGCAGTGGATAGAGCATGGACTGGGATGCAGAGGATCCAGGTTCGAAACCCCAAGGTTGCTGGCTTGAGTGCAGGCTCATCTGGCTTGAGCAGAGACTCACCAGCTTGAGCAAGGGGTCGCTGACTTGAGTGTGGAATCATAGGTATGACCCCATGGTCACTGGCTTGAGCCAAAGGTCAGTAGCTTGAAGCTAAAGGTTCCTGGCTTGACCCAAGATCGCTGGCTTGCGCACGGGGTCATTTGCTCTGTTGTAACTCCCCACGTCAAGGCACATATAAGAAAGCAATCGATGAACAACTAATTGCCACAAAGAAGACTGATGCTTCTCATCTCTCTCCCTTCCTGTCTGTCTGTCCCTCTCTGTCTCTCTGTCTCTGTCACCAAAAAAAAAAAAAACAAAAAAAAAAAACCCAAAATGAACAAAAAAAACCTTTATATTTAGGTGATAGATTTTATTTTCCTGTTCTTTTATTCTGACTTATTATTTTCTACAAAAATTCAAAAATTTCTATCTTGTACACCAAACAACAGAATTCAAATGTAGTTTGTCATTCAATGTGGTATAGATTTTTACCCATCTTGTTGGCTTCTCTTTCTCTGCAGGCACTCCATCTGCACAGTATACATTGAAGTGCTTCCTCCAAATAATCAAAGCCCTCCCCGTTTTCCACAGCTGATGTATAACCGTGAAGTCAGTGAAGCTTTGAGGGTTGGTGCTGTTCTAGTAAATCTACAGGTATGCTTCCCAGTATATACATATATACTGTCTTATAACAACAACCTTGAAAACTGATGGGCTTATATTTGTGCATGGGTGGGGTAATTCACACGTCTACTTATACTCTAATGAGTGAAAATTCCATCTGGAAAGGAAAGCAGGGGTAATATGGATGGAGGGTTTCCAAAGCTAATCTATTCTATTGACTGCCACATTGAAAAACTAATGTGAGCTGGCAAGGATTAACTGCAATCATTACAAGAGAGAATGGATGGAGTGGAAACATGCACTTGAATATTTTGTACTTTGTATCCAAAGAGTCTGCAGCTGACTATTATTTTCTGTCTTGGTTTCCTTTACTCTAACAGGATTTATTTTTGCTGAAGTGTTTGTTCTATGGAGAAGATAACTTTAGCTACACAGGCTGATGGTAGACATTCTAATTCTGAGGCAGACAACTTCATTCTATGGCCATGGGCAAATCTTGTCATTGCTGTGTCTCAATTCATTTGTTTAGATGAAGAGGGGAGATTTAGCTGATAGTTTCCTTTGCAACTTCAGATTAATGAGTATATGGATTACTTGCAAGATGGTAGCTTGATTTTCACTATTTATATATTCCTGACTAAAACACATTTGGCCACAGAAGGCTGTGTCTTCAACCCAGTTGACAGCTTCAGGTTGGACTACATATGGTGTTGGTAACTGTCACTTGCTGTAAAAATTATAAGGGCCATGACATGACATATTACTTTACCCTTTAGTGTTCAGAGAACAGAGAATTTATCCTCCTCTGGTGTTACATGGGAAAGATAGGACTTGCTGCCTTGAGAATTCAGGAAGCTGACCTTGAAGGTTAAGAAAGCTTTAAATAGTATGATTGAGAAAAATCCCAGTATTAATGTTTAGCATCAAATGATGTAACATAAGGCATAGCTACATCTTGCTCAAATACCATTTGAATACTGATACCCTTTCATTCAAACCATGATGTTGAAAAAGTTATGATTCTATAGAATGTTTGTATTGGAAAGGATATAAAAGTAATTAAACACAGCAACCTCATTAACCAGATGTGGAAATGAACCCCATAGAAAATAAATGAGGACTAAGATCAAGTTAGTTTAATTATCACCATTTCCAAAATAAGGCTCATTCCATTATATCCTACTTATTATTTGAGGCTGCTAAAAATTTGTTTGGCATTACCAGATATTTTCCTGTGCCTCTGTTCTAGTATCTATTTTGTCTCTTTTCTCCAGGTAACTAAAGGGAGTTTGCTTTTGTTGTTTACTTACTATTAAAACACATTGGAAGCAAAATCAGATAAAAATAAACTTATAAGTAAATAAGTAACAAGGAAATTTGGAGAATTTTAATAGAAAATAAATAAAAACACTGTAGTTTATTAAGATGGGGGAAATAGCTAGTTATATCATAGATATAATAAAATATGGAAAACCAAATATTAAGACAAGTTATTTAATTAAATTTTTATTTAGATATATGAGGATTTTTCAGATTTAAACAAAAAATGAAAAATATATCTAATTTGTTAGCGTCCGGCTAAGGAGTTTTAAATGTTTTATATTTAAATATTCTTTTAGAATACACCTGTATATAATTTAACTTCCTATAAGGTAAGACATAATTCTACTTGTGAGGTGACTCAGATTTTATTTCAGTACACCCCAGAGAGACTTAGGAATCATATTATAGGGGAATAATTCTATTTGAGAGATAAAAATGAAAGGAGTTGGCTTTTTTTATATTTCAAATTTCTCTAGTACAAAAGCTGAGAAAATGGCATTTCTATCCACCCTTTGTGCTTCTTGTAAAAGCAAAAGAAAGGTGCCCATTGCAATGGTAGTCTCTATTAGATAGAATTGGAGGACACCATCAAAGCATTTTTTGTAAGCCAGCAGCCATCCACTTATGCTCATGATCAGCTGAGATTGAACTTAAACCAGTGACTTAAAACTCAAAAAGCTTCCATCAAATTACTCTTTCAAGGACTTCTAATAACAGAATAAACACAGGTTAGCAAACTACAACCCATGGGCAAAGTGGTCTGTTCGTATGGCTGGTAAACTAAGAATAATTTTTAAATATTTAAAGGTTTATTAATGAAATATGAACAGATAAAAATAAAATAAATAATAAAAAAGAAATAAAGAATAATATTTATATACCATAAGTAGCCTAAACTTTTACTAATTTTATATAGAAAAATTTTGCTGACTCCTGCAGCATAACACGAATGTCATTCAAAAGCAAGCAGACAAAAAAGAACCAACTCCACAAAAATATCATTCATTGTGTTTAAATAAAGTATGAACTTATCTCTATGGGCCCTGGCCGGTTGTCTCAGCAGTAGAGAGCATCGGCCTGGTGTGTGGAAGTCTCGGGTTCAATTCCCAGCCAGAGCACACAGGCGGAGTGCCCATCTGCCTTTCCACCCTTTTCCCTCTTCTTTCTCTGTATCTCTGTCTTCCCCTCCCACAGCCAAGGCTCCATTGAAGCAAAGTTGGCTTGGGCGCTGAGGACGGCTCCATGGCCTCCACCTTAGATGCTAGAATGGCTCCAATTGAAGCAGAGAAATGCTCCAGAAGGGCAAAGCATCGCCCCCTAGTGGGCATGCTGGGTGGATCCTGGTGAGGCACATTCCGGAGTCTGTCTGTTTGCGACCCCCTTCTCACTTCGGAAAAATACAAAAAAATAAAAAATAAAAAAATAAATTATCTCTAAAAGAGAAAAGATATAAAACATATCTTCATAATCCTAAAACCTAACATTAGTTTATTATTTTAAATTGGATTAAGGGATCATTTATTTAAACTGTCAAAATATAATGTTACGTTAGCTAGCCAGAAATAAAAGCAACAGTAGTTATCAATAAATCATGTATGTATATTATTAATATTTGAGTCAATATATTTGTCAATTAATATTTGTTAAAATAATGAAGTTATCCTTATAAACAGAAAGCAGAATTTTAAAAGCTTGGTGATTCAGCAGGGAATTTGTATTTCGGGGCAGGAAAGCAGAAAGTAAACAGTATAGCATATAAGCTGCATAGCTCAGTGGCTGAGACGAAAAAGAAGGTGCTTACTCTTGTTTTATTCGTAGTCTCCAACAGGAATGTTACCATTCCTGTTTCTCTGTTAATTCATAGTGAGAGGAAGTACTGAGCACTCGTAATAATGGGTAGGAAAGGAGAAAGTCAAAAAATGTGGAAAAACGTCTACTTATTAAAGAATTTATTCACCTACTTTTTCATTTTTATTACTCTTCCCTTACAAAGAAATGATCCCTTGAAATATAGAGAATAAAATAACACTTAGGAAGCCCAAGAACTACATAGTTTAGGGATAAATATTAATAATAAGAGCTTCAACATCTCTTTTTTTTTTTCTTTTCTTCCCTGTATTTTTCTGAAGCTGGAAACGGGGAGAGACAGCCAGACAGACTCCCGCATGCGCCCAACCGGGATCCACCCGGCACGCCCACCAGGGGGCGACGCTCTGCCCACCAGGGGGCGATGCTCTGCCCCTCCGGGGCATCGCTCTGCCGCGACCAGAGCCACTCCAGCGCCTGGGGCAGAGGCCAAGGAGCCATCCCAGCGCCCGGGCCATCCCCACTCCAATGGAGCCCCGGCTGTGGGAGGGGAAGAGAGAGACAGAGAGGAAGGAGGGGGAGGGGGTGGAGAAGCAAATGGGCACCTCCCCTATGCGCCCTGGCCGGGAATCCAACCCGGGTCCCCCACACGCCAGGCCGAGGCTCCACCGCCGAGCCAACCGGCCAGGGTCAACATCTCTTTTTAATTGAATGCTTCTATAAGCCAAAGAGTACACTTAGCAGATGAGAACTTCCTCCTCTTTGTACTCTCAACAAAGCAGTGAAGTAACTTTTCTAATGTCAAAGAGAGCCCTGTTGCACAGTGGGGATTCTAAATCAAGCTGTGTGACCACAGACTCTATGTGCAAACCATTATTCTATTTGCCTCTCTCAGAGACTAAATTTGCTTACTACCCATCAGTTTTGTTCCAGCTTGCGAACAATTCCTTCGATTGCAGAGTAGACCTTCCCACAAAGCTAATCATCCTTTTCATTCCAAGATCTGCTTGATCTGCCTTGATTTTATTTTCTTGTGGTTGTTTCTTCTCCTCCTCCTCCCCCTCCCCCTCCCCCTCCCCCTCCCCCTCCCCCCCCCTCCCCTCCTCCTCCCCCTTCCCCTCCCCCTCCTCCTCCTCCTCCTCCTCCTCCTCCTCCTCCTCCTCCTCCTTTGGTGTGTGTGTGTGTGTGTGTGTGTGTGTGTGTGTGTGACAGAGAGAGGGATAGGATAGGGGCAGATAGACAGGAAGGGAGAGAGATGAGAAGCATCAATTCCTTTTTGCGTCACCTTAGTTGTTCATTGATTGCTTTCTCATATGTGCTGTGACCAGTGGGCTACAACAAACCAAGTGACCCCTTGCTCAAGCCAGTGATCTTGGGCTCAAATTGGTGATCCTTGCTCAAACCAGATGAGCCCTCGCTCAAACTGGCAACATCGGGGTTTCGAACCTGGGTCCTCTGAGTCCCAGTCCAACTTTCTATCCACAGCACCATTGCCTGGTCAGGCTTATAGTTGCTTCTTAATTCTTTACAAGAGTGAAGAAAAATATTATACAGAAAATAGCCATTGATACTGTGAAAACTTAAGGTAGCCACTGCTTTAAACTTCTAGTTTCACTATCAAACGATGACTAGTTCTGGCAGTTTGAGCCTCCTTTCATTTCCTGGCTTCTACTTGTGGAAAACAGCAAAAGAAGGTAAAGAAGATCAGACCCAAATAGCAGGAAAAAAATGAAAATGCTGAGAAACAGACCAAAAAGTTGGATGTCGCCACCTCTGGTTACCTGAGAAATAAATCATTAATATTACTAATGAAGCTGCCTTGAATATAAGCATAAGACTGCTTTGGTCAGCTTATAACACGCATTTTCCATTCAATTTATCCATCCATTCTTCTCATTTTTAAAAGGTTTCAAAAGCTATAGAGTTTAAATTGTATGCTTCAAAAAAATTACTACTTTTAGACCTAAAAAAGTTTCCTGCTACCTTGATTTCATTACAGAATTGATTCATTTGCAGATCATTTTGAATGAAATACAAGCTGTCCTTTAAAACCCTGCCCCTCTACATTACCAGGTCCTGTCTTGGGTGCTAATTTGTTTCTCTGACATCTTTCAAATGTTCTAAAAGTTTTAGGAATTCTTTTCTTTCTTTCTTTCTTTCTTTCTTTCTTTCTTTCTTTCTTTCTTTCTTTCTTTCTTTTTCTTTTATGGATATTTTTTGTAAAATAAGGTATATTTTTCCCTTAAGATGATAATAGGATTTTATGATTCATGAGAGGTTCCCAGTCAGTGGAGGTACAGCTAGGCCTCATGCCACTAAATTTGCAGTGTCATTTATATTACGGGAACCTCTTTGGATGTGTTACTTGAAGATTTATACTTCCACCACTAAAAGAGCTTTTCTTTGAGCATCTGGTTCTTTAATGTGTTACTGAATAGATTAACAGTACAGACTGTACAAAAAGATGACAGTTTTCCCTTTAATTTCAGAATATGTGATTTACTCTACTTAGTAGGTTATTGTGATTTTGATAAGTGGGGAAATGAAAGTCATTTATTTTCCTCTTCATTTTCAGTTCACGAAGTAGAAAGTACATTCTCTCATCTTTTGTTGCAGTAGACTTCAGGTGTTTTTTTCAACATTAGCATTATATCAAAAGAATGATATCACCGTGAGAAAGTTGAAATGCATTGAACACTGATCTCGCTTACCTGGGATCAAAGTATCAATATAATTTCTATTTTATATGAGAGATAGATGATAGATAGATAGATAGATAGATAGATAGATAATTTGAGAGAGAAAAATGCTTATTACAAAAATTAAATCAAATTTATAGTGTGATTTTTTTCTAATGCCAATGTTCTGTTATGTGTAAATTTCCAAAAAAAATTTTGGTGCTTTGGTGCTAAGGAATGCACATTATCTAGGGATAATTTTTTTTTAATCTGTAAGAATATAAAGCTGTCCAAAGTGAAGAAAACATGTATTTTATGTGTTTTCTAATCAAATGTATATGTTCCTCTTCCCCAAAAATAATGTAGCCCCATATAAATCTTTCATAGACTACAATATACTCATAAGTTTAAGTCAGAGAAGTGTCAAGGATGTTAGGGAAAGGAGAACCCTGGGTCTGATATGTTTAAAACAGTTATTTCCTAAATCATCTTTTCCCTGCCCTTTCCTTCCTTAAGAAAGGAATAAACATGATAAAAATTATGTAAAATTTTGCACCAGAACGGCTGTAAACTGTAACTCAAATGCATATTTTAATAGAATTAGACTTCACTACTTTGATTTACACTTTAACAAGAAGTAGGGCACATAGGAAATGGGTAAAGAATATCTTAGTTCTCACTCAAGACTGGTAGCTTAGAAACTTGAAATAGTGCCAGAAATAAAAACATATTTTCAAGTTTTTTTGAAAATTATTAAGAACCTAAAATTAAATTTATACAATGAAATAGCCTCTTTTAATACTACGGAACATAAAATAGAGGTACTGTGGCAGATTGAACAGGTAGACACAGGTAATGATTTGCGGTTCATACTCAATCTAGAAGCAGAGATTTACGGGCAAGGAGAAGAGCTTCACTGTGGCACCTCTCCTGCACCATACTGTCATCAAACACTTGGAGGAAGACACACGCAGCATTTCATCACCTCATCCACCAACCTCTGTGCACCTATATTCATATGTTTTGTTTTTAATTCTGTGATTAAAAGCTCACTCTCCTTGTTCCTATCTAAACCATTTCCTTCATTTTCATACTATAATATATCAATGCTTCGCAAGCCCCTATAATGATGGATGCACTTAAATGCATTACTAAAAAAATGAAATACAAAACACAAAGAATACAATCCCATTCTTTACTGTTAGATTCAACAGATATAAAGCCACTCTGCCAAATTACCTAAAATTTTTCTGAACTACTCTGAATTTTACTCTAGAGACACATTTAGTCTAAATTTCTTATATTGTTATGATTGATAATAGCCACTGTGCAGGATGACACTGCTCTATGGACCACACTTTGAATAACAATCAACATTGCTACATAGTTTACAAGGCCCAGAGCAAAATGAAAACAGAGCATCTTCTAAGTGTGGGTCCTCTGCACCATCCTAGCCTTGCCCACTCTGGTCCATTAAAGCACATTGCTCCAGAATAATTTCTCTTTCCTGCATCATAAGCTTTTTTGCGCTACGTGATCATTTCCATCATCATCATGAAAAACTTCTGTGATATCTCCAAATTAACATACAAAGAAGGAACAACAAAAAAATACCTTTGATATCATAAAACCACTCTAGCTACTCACCCATTTCTGTACTTCCCTTCACTGTGGAAACTACTCAAATAATTATCCTGAAGAAAGTTTTCATGATTTCTGCTTCTCTCTGTCCACCTTATTATAAGCAGGATTTCAATCACCTGGGCCCATTGATATGGGTCTTTTTGTGATCCCAGTGCTGATTCCATTGTCAAATTACTTCCTCTTCTTACTCTGTCCAACAGTAGGATGTGCTAGAATTGATAATTCCTTTCTTATTTAAAACTTTATTTTGTTGACTTCCAGAAGACCATAGTATCCTGGTATTTTTCTCCATCCTCTCTGGCTATTCTAGCTCTAAAAGTTGAAATATCCTGATGCTTAATTTTCTAATCTTTTCCTGTTTACATTCATGCCTAAGATTATTTCATTTGGTTTAATGGGTTCAAATTGTTATATGCACACAATTTTTAATTTATATCTCCAGTTCAGCTCATTGCCTTAAAACTCTAGACCCATGTCCAAGTGTAATAATATTAATTTTTTATTTGTTATATTAAGTAATCATCTGTCTTCTAAGTTTCAAAAGAAGCAGATTTTGAGATAAAAATTCAGTTGTAGAATGTTTACTCAAGAGTGGTTTGGAAATCAACCTCTATGGAAAGGAGAGAAAGGAAGGATTAGGTTTAGGAAGAAATTGAGCTTCAATCACAATACAGGCTTCATTTAACCATCTGGGGCTGAGATAGCCATTTAGAGTTGGAAAGTTCGTAGGAATTCCTTTATGTCCCTGTATTAATTAGTCAGAGTCAGGTTGCCTCAGAAAGTACAGTGTGTTCGTAAAGTCATGGTGCACTTGTGACCGGTCACAGGAAAGCAACAAAAGATGATAGAAATGTGAAATCTGCACCAAATAAAAGGAAAGCCCTCCCAGTTTCTGTAGGATAATGTGGCAGCATATGCGCATGTGCAGGTGATGATGTAACACCATGTATACAGCAGAGCAGCCCACGGCCATGCCAGTCGAGATGTGGACGGTACAGAGGAAAGTTCAGTGTGTTCTGTGGCTTGCTAAATTCGAATCCATGACCAAAGTGCAACGTGAATATCGAATATCGGCGCATTTATAACAAAGTGCCATCACATAGGAATAACATTACTCAGTGGGATAAGCAGTTGAAGGAAACCGGCAGTTTGGTAGAGAAACCCCATTCTGGTAGGCCATCAGTCAGTGACGAGTCTGTAGAGGCTATATGGGATAGCTACCTATGGAGCCCTAAAAAATCTGTGCATGAGCCCACATCGAACTGCAAGGAGTAGGTATGAAACTGGGAGAGCTTTCCTTTTATTTGGTGCAGATTTCACATTTCTATAGTTTTTTGTTGCTTTCCTGTGACCGATTAAAAGTGCACCATGACTTTATGGACACACTGTAGTTTGAATTTGTCAAGGTAGGTAGGTATCCTCTGAATAAGATTGACAGTTGATACCTCTCAGCATTCAATATACCTAACATAGAGGGGAGTAACTTCTTTGTCCTTGTAGGAAGTGTTGGGGGGAAAATCATAATATCGTCATAGCATCTCAAAACTACTGTAATGTGTCCCACTTTCTAGAAGACAACTAGTTCTTTATCATTTTCACATAGTAAATTATGACCTTATTTTTCCAAAGTCTCAGACCAAAACTCTTCAACTCATCTATGACATTTTTCTTTCTTCAGTGCGCCCTCTCATTTCCAATCAGTCAACAAAAGTGTTCGCTCCAAAGTATACAAAGAATTTCATGATTTCTCACCAGTTATACTGTTTTTATTCTGATTCTAGCCACCACCAATTTGTGCCTATATTACTGGATTTTAATCTCACCCTTCCATGACCTATTAATCTTGTAACAGACACATGTTTAAAATCTTCCCAGGCCCTGGCTGGTTGGTTCAGTGGTAGAGCATCGGCCTGGCGTACAGGAATCTTGGGTTCGATTCCCAGCCAGGGCACACAGGAGAAGCACCCATCTGCTTCTCCACCCCTCCCCGTCTCCTTCCTCTCTGGTTGCAACAGAGCAATGCCCCAGATGGGCAGAGCATCGCCCCCTGGTGGGCATGCCTGGTGGATCCCGGTCGGGCACATATGGGAGTCTGTCTGACTGCCTCCCCATTTCCAACTTTAGAAAAATACAAAAAAAAAAATCTTTTTAATGGTTTCCCCAAAACACCCAGAATAAAAGCAAATGTCTGATACCTACTTGACCTCATGCCCTGCTTCTCCTCCTCTCAGTGTTTCTATTCCAGCCTCATGAGACACTGACACTATTAAAGTAGCACACTGAGTAACTACTGCTTGCTCTGGGACCCTTTCACTTGCTGTGTCCATTGCATGAAATGCCTCTTTCCCAGACATTCATTTGACCAACATCTTCCCTTCTTATAGGTTTGTCCTTGTTTTTCCCCTTAGCAAAATAGTCTCACCTCTTCACCATATATAACAACAGGTGTCCCCAAACTTTTTACACAGGGGACCAGTTCACTGTCCCTCAGACCGTTGGACGGCCGGACTATAAACAAAACTATGAACAAATCCCGAGGCACACTGCACATATCTTATTTTAAAGTAAAAAAAAAACAAAATGGGAACAAATACAATATTTAAAATAAAGAACAAGTAAATTTAAATCAACAAACTGACCAGTATTTCAATGGGAACTATGGGCCTGCTTTTGGCTAATGAGATGGTCAATGTCCAGTTCCATATTTGTCACTGCTAGTCGTAACAAGTGATATGACACGCTTCTGGAGCCGTGATGTGTGCGTCCCGCATCACTGGAAGTAGTACTGTATATGAGCGACGCTGCGCTTTGCGGCGCCGCCACATATAGTACTCCAGGAGCACAGGATGCTCCTCTCACTGACCACCAATGAAAGAGGTGTCCCTTCTAGAAGTGTGGCGGGGGCCAGATAAATGGCCTCAGGGGGCTGCATGTGGCCTGCGGGCCATAGTTTGGGGACCCCTGTATAACAATATAGTATCTTACACTACATATCCACTTTACCTTATTTGTTTTTACACTATGTGCACTCTTTTTATTTACTTTGTGTTATCTAACTTGCAACTTTATCAAATGTTCTATTAGGTCCACAATGACAAACACTTTATTTTATTCACTATTGTATTTTCAGGAACAAGAACAATGCCTGGAATATACCATGTAATCAAAAAGATCTATTGAAATTTGGATCTGATCTTAGAAAAGGCTAGAACTAAAGTTTCAAACAGTGTCATCAGTCTCTGAAATTTCCCCCCTCTTTCTCTTGATTAGCTTTGTGTAAACTTTACTGTCTTAGAGTCTCTGTGTCATTAGGATATAGAGATTATTATTATTATTATTATTTATTAATTTTTTTTGCAGAGACAGAGAGAGAGTCGGAGAGAGGGATAGACAGGGACAGACAGACAGGAATGGAGAGAGATGAGAAGCATCAATCATCAGTTTTTCATTGTGGCACTTTAGTTGTTCATTGATTGCTTTCTCATATGTGCCTTGATCATGGGGCTACAGCAGACCGAGTAACCTCTTGCTTGAGCCAGCGACCTTGGGTCCAAGCTGGTGAGTTTTGCTCAAACCAGATGAGCCTGCGCTTAAGCTGGCGACCTTGGGGTCTTGAACCTGGGTCTTTGGCATCCCAGTCCGATGCTCTATCCACTGCGCCACTGCCTGGTCAGGCTAGAGATTATTATTTTTTAAATCTTGTTTTTAATTAAATATGAAATGAGGACTTAGAGTCATGTAGCCTTAAAATGAGGTTAAAAAGGAATGGATGGATGGAGAATTTTCTAAAAATATATTTACTCAATTGTTGAAATGTAATACATACCTCCAAGATCCTTAATGGAATTTTATAGAGAACCTCTGGGGGACTGTATGAGAAATAAAGTCATATTTTGGAGATTAGAGCAAGAAACACTTCAAAATAATCATCATTTCCCATTTAGTGCTGTTTCCAATCTTTACTTTTCTTATTTCTATCATGTCTTTTCTTTAGTTAACTGATATACCTTGGTTTCTTTTAATCAGATTTTGTGGAAATAGTGGAGATCTATATTCATGAAACTCCTTATAAAATGCATTGAAACAATAGTTCATAACTATATTTGAAAATGAAATTTTTTATTTACTTCATACCAGAAGACAATGTATGACACAAAGAAAAGTTTACAATTTCAAACTTGCATGATAAAAAGTTTTTATTGATTTCTTGTTTATTTTTTAATTGACCAGAATGAAACTATTCTTCTCTTCCCAAACGTTACATTAAAAATATTAATTTAAAAGATAAGTTTGAATGTGAAATATATGTTTGGGCAATTAATTTTTATATATAATTGTTGTAATCAGTATTATCCATAATAATTTGACAATAAGCCTCAAGAGTTATTGCATGCCTTGAAACTGTTTGTTTCACATACTGCCAACCATTGTTGTTTAAAGCTTATCTATGCAAATTTCACTATTTCCCTGACATTTTGATGAGAAGAATGAAACAACAACAGAGTTACTGAAGTATATATACTCAACAAACTGGTAATTGGTGTAATTTGTTTAGGGAAAATAACAGGAACCCAACTGTTGAGAAGATCCTATGGTGATTCTACACTTAACTACTAAGAATTGGCTGATTTGGAGTTAAGAAAACAATTAATTTTAGATTTAAAAATACACAAAGAATATTGCATTACATTGGAATCATTACATAAGAAAACTGAAGAATTCCATGTCTCTTGTTCTAGTTTCGAATACTAATTATTTACATAGGTTCACAAAATCCCATAACAGTTTAAAAAAATTTTTTTAAAGTCTTTATTTCATCATCATCTCCACTCATACTTGCCTCATTCACACAAAAGAAAAATAAAAGTTTTTAAAGCATCAGATTGAGAAAACATGTTTCAGAGATAGAGGCAGAATTATCTAATAAAAGTTAACTTAGCTTTATACCATAGTTGTTCCCTTACACTACCCCAAAATAAAAGTAGTTCATTTTGATTTTGATAAACATAGTTGAAAAGTACAGCAAAATGTGATTGCCAAGACAATTCTCCTCATTTAAGAAGCTTGTGCTGCGTAACTTTAAGTTAGAAGTCATTTTTGTGAGACATGGAGAAGTCAATGATTAATGCCAAAAATACCAAGCTGAAAATGTTTTTCTCTTGTTTAGTTTTACTCTTATTATTAATGTGTATTTTTAGAATGCAATCATATAATACACATTGCATTGTTTTCTTATTATATAGCTTTCTTATTTTCCATTTTGTTTTACTTCACATTCACTGTCTCCTTTTCCTCAGTTAACTTCCCCAGTACTTTCTTACTGTATAACTCATGTCAACTGATATGGGCATTTTGGATATTTTTTTTATTATAGTCATATTATAATTTATAAGAAATATGTGTCTGTATGTTTACATATTCACACATCAAATACACACACAATACACATATAAGTGTTTTTCCATTGTCATCAATATGCATAGATTTGTTCTGTTATTTTTTTTAAAATAATATAAGACTTACAGGAAAAATATAAGAATATTACAAAAACATTTGAGTGTAAGTTACCAGCATAATGACCCACTGCTACAAAACACTTCAATTTCTAATATCTATAAAAAGCATATTCTTCTATAAATAAACAAAATAATAATCATTAAAATCAGGAAGCAACTTTGATACATTACTACATTCTAACCCTCTGACACCATTCAGTTATTGCCAGTTACCCTAATAGGAAAATGACGAATTGTGTGTGACCTATAGTTGTCATGCCTCTTAAGTTTTCTTAATTTAAAACAATCTTTCCTTGAAGCTTTTGAAGATTGCAGGTCACTTATTTTTTACAGTTTTTCTCAATTCAGGTTCATTAAGGCTTCTTCACAACTATATTTAACTTATGAATATTTTGGTAAGAATATCAGTGAAATGATGCTATATTCATCTCACTGCATCCTATCAGAGGCTAGAGAGATTATGTATACCATTACAGGGAATGTTACTGTTGATAATTTGATCAAAGTTACATCAGCCTTAAAGTACATTGATGGCTTACCTTGAGATTCTGTAAATGTTCTTCTCTCATTCATTTCCATCCATTAATTTTAACATTGGTTGATGCTTTTAGGCTGAATTATTATTATGCTTATTGCCAAATGATGACTTTCTACTATCATCATTTCTTTCACATGCATTTATTAGTTGGAATTCTTCTATAAATGAAAGCTTTCTCTTTGCCCCATGTATTTATTTAGGTCAATATGAACATTTTTGATATTTATTTTATTCAGTGGATTATAATCTATCATCATTATTTATGTTGATGCTCAAATTGTCCCAGAATTAGTCCTTTTAAATTTTATTTATTTATTTATTTTTATTTATTTATTCAGCAAGAGAAGGGAAGGCAGAGACACACTCCCACCTGCACCCAACAGGGATCCACCTAACCAGCCCACTAGGGGGTAACACTCTGCCCATCTGGGGACATTGCTTTTGCTCAACAACTGAGTTCTTCTTAGTGCCTGAGGCAGAAGCCTTGGAGCCATATTCAGCTCCCAGGCCAACATGCTCCAGTGGAGCCATGGCTGCAGGAGGAGGAGGAGAGAGAGAGAAAGAAATGAGAGGGGGAGAGAGAATTGAGACAGGGAGAGGTGGAGAAGCAGATGGGCGCTTCTCCTGTGTGCCTTGACCAGGAATCGAACTCAGGATAGCCACATGCTGGGCTGATACTCAACCACTTAGCAACTGGCCAGGGCCTAAATTTTATTTTTAATTATAGTTTACATTCAATATCATTATTTATTATTTTAGGTGTCCCAGAATTAGTTTTGATGAGCTCATCAAGCAGACTCTGTGTCCTTTTAAGGTGTCTACATTATTATTTGAACTATTTTCTAGCACAACAAGACATTCCAGATTAATTGTATAACTTTCTTATCTCAGTCCTGGATTTAACCATTGATCTAGAATGTTCTGTTTTCTTTAAGTGGGGTATGGTATTTAGAATGTAAGATTTAGTTGCACAAATGCTCATTGCTATTTGTTATCTCTGCTTCCAGGCCATCTCAATGGACAGAGATACCCTATACATATATACATATACATATGCATACATATGTAAGTATACAGATGTGTGCATGTATGCATGTACTAAAATATATTACATATGCATTTATACAGAGGTGGGCAAAAATAGGCTTACAGTTGTGAATTGAAACAATGAGTTGATTCTTTTATTAATATTTATTAATTATTATATTTTTCCATATAAACAACTGTAACCCACTGTTGCTCCACTCTGTATATACACATGTATCAATAGATACACATGCATATATCTATACTTATATGTATACATATTATGTTTTTATGTGATATACATATTTATATATATATAAATACACACAAACACATATATATATATATATATTTTTTTTTTTAAGTGAGAGGATAGGAGATAGTGAGACAGACTTCAGCATGTGCCTCAATCAGGATCCACCTGGCTACCCCTGTCTGGGGTCAATACTTAAATCAACTGAGCTATCCTTAGCACCTGAGACCAATACTTGGACCAACCAAGCTATCTTCAGTGCCCAGGCTGATGCTCAAACCAACTGAGCCATTGGATGTGAGATGGGAAGAGAGAGAGAAAGGGGAGAGGGAGAGGAAGAGAAGGAGATGGTTGCTTCTCATGTGTGCTCTGACCAGGGATCAAACCTGGGACATCCACATGCTGGACCAATGCTCTATCCACTGAGTAACCACCCAGGGCCTAAATATTTATATATTATCCAAAAATATATATAAAGCGTTTGTTTATACTAATAACTCTGACAATGGAAAAACCTGGCTGTTATTGCCTTCAATGTATTTACTTGTTAAATACAATAGTTTTTTGTTCCTGACCATGCTGATGCCCGCCTGACCCCATTCACATTCTGACACCACATACCCAGCAACTGTTTGTCTCCTCCCAACACAGATGCAATCCTCATCCTATTTGGTTTTTGACATAGTGTACAGGGCCATGCACCCTCCTTTACAAGTTCAAGCTTCAGCACTACCACCATACACTGAACTGTTGCCTTCTTTATCCCAACTATGCTCTGACATTCCACTGAAGACTAATGTCTCCTTTTCATGCTGACAGTAGCATAACCCTACAATATGATGCCTCATAACAGGTCATGCAAATGACCTAAATAAGTCTCTTTGGGTTTTCCAACCTCACCAGGCCCCTATCTCACACTGACTGTTGTACAGAAGCATTGCTTATTTCTCTTGGGTTCTGAAATCTTATTCCAGGTGTTTTGAATCTTCTCCTATATTTATAAAAAATATTGATCCGTAATATTTATTTATTGGGGTATCTCTGTGCGGTTGTGGCATAGGGCAATAGAAACCTTGTATAATTATTGATATTTAGGAAATGGTTCCTTTTTTATATTTGGAAGAGATTGTAATGGTTGTGTCAATTCATTAAATGCTCAAATTTGCTAATGGATACTATTGGGTCTGTTTGGTCATTCTTTATGGAAAGTTTTCTTTATTTTTTATTTTTTTATAACTAATATAGTAATTTACTTGTTTTAGATCTATTTTGGTTGTTTTTTTATCTTAAATCAGTTTTGATATTTTATGTATGAGAAAAAATTTAATTTTATCTAAGTTATTTCATATTTTAGTGTAGAGTTTTTTACAGTATTTAAATTTTTTTTTTATTGCTGTAAGGTCAGTGATAATGTCCCTCTTTTGTTTCTAATTTTAGTAAATTGAATCTTCTCTTTTCCTTCATTTTATTTTATTTATTTTTAATTTAATTTATTGGGGTGACATTGGTTAAGAAAATAATATATATTTCAGGTGTACAATTCTATAATACATCATCTGTAAATTGTATTGTGTGTTCGCCACCCCAAGTCAAGTCTCCTTCCATCATCATTGATCTTCACTTTACCTTATTTATTTATTTATTTATTTTTCTGAAGCTGGAAACAGAGAGGCAGTCAGACAGACTCCCGCATGCACCCGACTGGGATCCACCTGGCACGCTCACCAGGGGGTGATGCTCTGCCCATCTGGGGCATCGCTCTGTTGCGACCAGAGCCACTCTAGCGCCTGAGGCAGAGGCCATGGAGCCATCCCCAGTGCCCGGGCCATCTTTGCTCCAATGGAACCTTGGCTGCGGGAAGGGAAGAGAGAGACAGAAAGGAAGGAGAGGGGGAGGGGTGGAGAAGCAGATGGGCACTTCTGCTGTGTGCTCTGGCTGGGAATCGAACCTGGGACTTCTGCACGCCAGGCCGATGCTCTACCACTGAGACAACCGGCCAGGGCCCACTTTACCTTCTTCTACCTCCTCCGACCTTCTTTCTCTCGAGCAATCACCATACTTTCATTTGTGTCTGTGAGGTCTTTTTTTTCTTTGTTTAATCCCTTCACCTTTTTCACCCAGCTTTTACTCCTTTCCCCTTTGAAATCTGTCAGTCTGTTCTCTGGATCTCTGAGTCTATTTTTATTTTGTTCATTAGCATCCACATATAAATGAAATTACCTGGTAGTTGTCTTTTTCTGACTGGCTTATTAATCAATCCCAGTAGAGGCTTGTTTGTATTGTCGACCTTTCAAAATTCCAATTTTCATTTTCATTGATTTTTCTCTGCTGTTTTTCTATTTTATTTCATCAATTTTTATTTTAATTTTATTATTTATTTCTTTTTGCTTGGTTTAGATTTATTTTGCTGGTCATTTTCCAATGTCTTAATATAAAAAAAGTATTTATTTGAGAATTTTCCCTGTTTAAAAACAAATGTTTACAGCTGTAAAATTTTCTCCAAGAACTGCTTGGTAGTATCACATACATTATAGTGTATATGCATTTTTAATCATTTTTTTGAAATTTTATTCTTTTTGAATTGTATTTTTTTCTTTGCCCATTTGATATTTAGGACTTTCTCATTTAATATCCACATATTTCTGAATTTAAAATTTTTTAATGATTTGACAGATTTCTAGTTCTATTCCATTGTATACATAGAAAGATGAGCAGGTTACTCAGATGCTGGGCTTCTGCATCATGAAGCTGGGGCTACAGTAATATGCTATTTCCCTGTCTCTCCATGGAGATACCATAGTCTTAGACTGGAGCTGGCAGGTAGAACAAGTCCTATGATTCTGGCTGCACCTATAAGAAATAAAGCTTTCATTATACTGTGTGGATGGGAGTTTGTAGGGAAACAGCTGGCTATGTCACAGACTCTTACTCTACTGAGGTTTAATAGATTATCTTAAATCAGTGTTTCTTTAGTTATTGTATGGTCTTAGAAAATTTTCAAGATAGTTAATTTTTAAATTATTTTAATAGCTATGCTCATTTAGTGAAAGGGGTACACATATCTTTTCCCTCTGCCATTCAAGAAGTGTATCTATTGTCTGATTTATTCTTGCTAATTTTTGAATGCAAAATGTATTCAAAAATGTATGAAGAAAATAGTAATCATAAATTGGACCTGTTTATTGGCTTAGAATAATGCAGATTGTGAATTATTTGTTATAAATTATGAAGTTTAGTAAATTTTTATTCTTTAGTTTAAAGTGGTAAAGCCTGATTTTTTTTTTCATTTCACTACATCCCATACACATTGCAGCCCATCCCTGCTTTTCCAGGACCAATGTATTAATTAATCAATGTGAAACTATTGGATGCGATTTTTCAGATCTTTACTGGAGATTTTTATCTCCATTAATCAAGATGTAAAGTGAATATAGAGAACAATCAGTTCTAGATTATCCACATTCTTTTTTTTTTTTTTTTGTATTTTTCTGAAGCTGGAAATGGGGAGGCAGTCAGACAGACTCCCGCATCACCAGGGGGTGATGCTCTGCCCATCTGGGGCGTCTCTCTGTTGCAACCAGAGCCACTCTAGCACCTGGGGCAGAGGCCATGGAGCCATCCCCAGTGCCTGGGCCATCTTTTGCTCCAATGGAGCCTTGGCTGCGGGAGGGGAAAAGAGAGACAGAGAGGAAGGAGAGGGGGAGGAGTGGAGAAGCAGATGGGCGCCTCTCCTGTGTGTCCTGGCTGGGAATCGAACCTGGGACTTCCGCACGCCAGGCCGATGCTCTACCACTGAGCAAACCAGCCAGGGCTTATCCACATTCTTATAGGCAAAAATTTTTGTAAGTAAGACTATGAAAAACTTAATCTTCTAGTGGTTAGAGAGGGTGAATTTTATGTTTTATCTCTTTGCTGACATGGTAACATACTTATTGTACATTGTTGAGTCTTCCATAAAAATGAGTTCTCTTGATGGCTGAAGTATAGTCTCTTTAAAAAGACAAAAATTGTGGATTTTTAAAAATTGTATTATGCATTTTTATCTTTCTTGATTTCAACATCAGTATAATTTATTATGTACATGAAATGCACTAAGCTGCATCCTTGATATGAACTATTCCATCATTACAACTTCCCTTAGATACCAGTCTATTTCAATATCATATATGGAGTCACTAAAACATAATTAGGTTTGGTGATGTGCTGGAAAAAAAAGCATAGCTAATAAGTGACAGATTTCATTACTAATTATTTTTGTACTGCAAAGTCGAAGATCTTAGCTACCAACTTATATTAATTCTTTAAACAATAGTTTCCATTTGAATGTAATTCTAGAGTATTCTAAGTATCTATTGCCTTATCTGATTCCATGTAAACTATATAGAATATACATTTTAAGTGTTTTTACCTCATTCTACACTTGAAATATAGGTTTATTGATACAGTCCAATTCATTTAGTTAAAAGTGAGATAATTAGAACTAGGTCTTCAATCTTACAATTACAGCTCTGGATTATTTTTACAAGTGTATACTTAACCAAAGTATATTGAATGTTATTTAATCTTAGTAATTCTGTCACTAATTATTGGAATCTTCTCAAAATGTGGACTGTATTGCATAATATATAACATTTCTAATGCTCATAATTAAATATTTTGTTTATAACAGTTGCCCAATAGGTTTTATTTTGTTTTGCTCTGTTTTACTTGTTTGTTGAACTCAGTATACTCTGAGCAGAATATCCTGTTATATTCTTTCTGTGATGTAAGAGACTTAGTTGAAAATTGGACACTGATCCCTATACTTGACTATATTCTTTTTTATAGTAGTAGAAATGAATATGCTTAGATCATTAGCTAAGTACTTACTTAGATTAGTTTGTCTAACTTTATTAACTCTATTATTTTGAAAATCTGGTTTTAATGTGCTGATGCTTGGGGAAACTAACTAGTTAGAAAAGTCTGTTGACTCTGAGGCAGGGCTTAAGAAACCCTTGATCTAAAATGTAAGAATTTAAGTATAGATTTTCAAGGTCACTCTATCTTCACAGGTCTGAAAACTAAAACCAAACAAACAGGATAGCTCTTTAATTTATTTAAAACTGAACAAGAGCTATCTTATAGAGATATATATTTTAGCTTTAAAAATGTTGATGAGTTATTAATTCAGTTTATTACCAAGTGTTGAATGTTGTGAAGTGACCAGAGCCAAATATCCTTCTGCAATAATTACATTACCCTTGGTAATAATTAGTAACTACCAATATATAGCGGAAAGAGTGAACTAGTTTTTTCTGTCACAATCTGCTACTACTTAGTAAAGTATATCTCAGGCCAAATACTACTACACACAAACATATATATTAGCAAGAAATATTTTTCTTTTATGTGCCTGACAATATCTTACATTTAAGTTCAAACTAAACAGTATTTTAGAAACAGAACTCAGTTAATATTATCGTTATTATCAGGCAATAAGAAATTCTGAATTATTTGGTTGAACCCATTCTCTTATGGAATCACTTGGGCACCATTCCAAAAGACAAAAGACTTTCTGGTTCTTATACTTCATTTATGTAATCCACATTATCATTAACCACTAATTTTGGTACTTATCATTCATGTATAATTTATATAATGTAATGAGAAAATTTTGGATTTTTATATATAAAGATAACTAAAACATTAGTTGGCTTTAATGAAACACTTGCTAATACTCCACTAAAGTGTGTTTTAAAATAGGACAGTCTTAAGTTGTGGAATAAAGCTAGCATACCCATATACAAAGACATCCCTTATTCTTTTCTCTCCCAATATTAAACTAATTGCCTGACCAGGTGGTAGTGCAGTGGATAAAGCATTGGATTCGGACTTAGAGGATCTAGATTAGAAACTCAGAGTATGCTGGCTTAAGTGCTGGTTCACCAGGTTGAGTACAGGGTCACCGGCTTGAGCATGGGATCATACACATGACCCCATGGTCGCTGGCTTGAAGCCCAAGGTTGCTGGCTTGAGCCCAAGGTCACTGGTTTAAACAAGGAGTCACTGGCTCAGTTGTAGCCCACTGGTCAAAGCACCTATGAGAAAGCAGTCAATGAACAACTCTGGTGCCACGACTCTGAGTTGATTGATGCTTTTCATCTCTCTTTCTTCCTGTCTGTCTGTCCCTTTATGTCCCTCTTTCTGTCTCTCTCTCTCTTGCTAAAAAAAAAATGATTCAACTAATTCAAATTGAGAGCTACACATGGAATATGTAAGAGAAATATCAAATCAAAAAATGTTTTATTACAAATATAGTTGATTGAAATATAAGACAAAACTGGTTCACTATTTTTCACTGCAATAAATTTACCCTTTCAATTATAGAAGTTGCAAAGGCAGTCCCAAACTATACTAAAGCATATCAATAGCAAGACAGACGACAAATTTGCCTTCATTGGGCTTACATTCTAATAGGAGGAGAAGAACTATTACAGAATATACCAGTGGTTATACAGAATTTTTAAAGGTGATATATTCTATGTGGAAAAACATAAGAGGAAAAATAGAGAGAGTACATGAGGGATTACAATTTTATCAGTGATAATTTCAATGAGGTGATATTAGCTAGGAGTTAAAGAAGGTGAGAAATTAAGCCATATGGGTATCTGGGGAACAGTCTATCAAAAAAAGAAGAAAATTTTAGAAATATAGTCATCCAGTAATAAGGGAGGTATGCAAATAACTATTTTGACTGAAATGAGAGAATTTGAATGGAGCAGTGACATAAATAAACAAAATTTAAAGGAATTATTATGAATTCTCCAGAGAGTATGCTATGGTGCAAGCATGTAAGAAATCGTGAAAATTGACATACTATTATAATAGACAAGACAAGGATTAGAGTGATATTCTGGAAATGGTGAGAAGTGGTTTCCATCTTGTTTTATTTTGTGGGTAGACACTAAGGGTTTGGTAATGAGATATCATCAAAGGATTTCATTTCCATTAACCAGAAGAAAAGAATGTCAGAGAAGGAGTAAATCAATTCTGTACTTTTTAAATTTGGAATGTCTTTTGATGTCTAATAAAAGCTGTAGATAGTTTGATATGAGTTGGGGAAGAAATATGAGCTAGACATATGCATATAAAGCCTTGAGAATTTAAATATTATTTAGAACTTTAATATAGGATGATGTTCTTAAGGACATGCATGTAGTAGATGATAAAAATGATTTTAAGGTGCAAAGGCAATGAAGAAAACCAGGAATGGAGACCCAAAAGAACATATATCATGAAAGCAAAGTGAGGAAAGTAAATCAACCAGAAGGAGATCAATAATTATGTGTAATGCTGCCAATAGGTCACATTAAAAACAAAACAAAAAAAACAGATATAAACAAATATTGTGAACTGATCTGTGGTTTTACTAATAAAGGATACACTGGTAATGTTGAAAAGAGTAGTTTCAGTGCATTATTTGGGGGAAGGTTGGAATGATTGAAATGTTGTTAAGAGATAATGAATATAATTAGAAAAAGTAGAATGTAGATTCCAAGATGGCTTTGGAGTAGGATGATGTTCCAAATGCCACCTCCCAGGACTAAATTGAATTATAACTTAATTTAACAACAATCATCTTGAATAAACAACCTTGGATTAAAGGAAGTGGAGTCTATAACCAAGGATTAAAGAAGAAGCCACCATGAGACTGGTATAAAGTGTGGAGATGAGGAAAGGGCTGCCCTGCTCCCAGGAGTTAGTGGTGGTTGAGGGTCCAGAAGGACTATCACTGCAGGGAGGGTCACCCTGAGAGGTGTGGGTGCTCAGCCTCAGTTCCAGAACCTCTGCCTAGAGCCCCAGAGCCTAGAAGAGGGCCCAGACAGCATTTGGCAGTTAAAAGAACAGCGTTTCTGTCTGCAAGAAAGAGACTGAGCTCTCCGAGATGCATTCTCCACCTTAAAGGGCCCACGCAGAAAATCTTGTTCACAGCCACTTATCTGGGGCTCTGGTGGAGGGAGAGCTGAGAGGACTGGAGTTCCGTGAGGAGAGTGTAAAGTTGGAGGCCCAGGGAGAGACACTGTGGGGGACAGCCACCAAAACCCCTGTACTGAGTTATTATCTAATACTGTAGTCACCATCTTCTTTGGGCAGAGAGTCAACCTCTGTGCAGCATCAGCCTGGGGAAAAGGAACTGCTCTGCCCTTGAGAGTCTCTCCTACCCCAGTCATGGTGATGGGTTGTTCTGAGAGGCCAGGAAGCAGGGGGCGCATCAGTGGCTCAGTTTTCTGGTGCTGAGACCAGAGTGTTCCCCCAAATGTTCCTGACTCTAAGAATGGTGCTTTGCCTAACAAAGACTCAGTAGAAAATATTCAGAGAGCAAGCAGACCACACCTTGGGGTCTCAGAGACCACTCACACTGGACTCCTGGGAATACACCCTACTAAAGTCTGTGAAAAAAGTCTGGACAGACTGACACCTGGCTCCCAGTAGTGGAGCCACACCCACCATCCTTCCTAATCCCTGAATTGCTGTAGGCTCTAGACTCTAGCAGAGGTTTATTCAGCAGCTGAGCCCAACAGGCAGCCAGCAGACAGGCTGCAGGAGACAATTTTCAGGGAAACTTGGCTATTTGAGCAGACTTTTCCCCAGGACCAGAGTGGGTAAAAGCCAGCCTAGGAGTGCAGCTTGGTATTTCCATGTACACCTGGGCCCAGCAGAGGCAGCCACAAACTCTGGATTGCTTGTATCTCCAAGAATGTTGCTGAGGACCTGTCATGGGCACTGTCTTCCCCTGGTTGGTTTGAGGTTCCTGCTAGGGAGGCCCAGCAATGGCACATCCAGAGCCCAGCTGTGGAAAGCATTGGTTCAGGACCTAACAAACCTTGCTAGAGTGGAATTCTAAGGAAAGGCTTTTCATCTTGCCCAGCTGAGGTAAGTTACACTCTCCGTGATCAGAACCAGCACAGCAGCTCATGTACATTGGATAGGGTGGAGCTTCACAGTCAACCAGGCTGGGAGCTGGATATTCTGACCTGCCGGCCTAGATTCCACAGGGGAAAGGGAGAGAGGCTTGGAGCACGGACATTTAATCTGTGAGTACCTGTGAGTCTATTGTTGGATCTGGTTGAGGGGCTTAGCCACCTTTGGGGGGGGGCAGAGTCAACCCCAGGAGAGGACCTTCTTAGTCTTCCTCCCTGAGACAAGGGTCTCACCAGCTGAAACAGCTTCTGCAGAGGGGACTGTTGGCCACACTCAGTCTGAACATGCTGCTCACCTTGTTGGGAAGAACAACTTGAGTATCTAGCATCTGCTAAAGGACTAATCTCTGAAGTAGGGGCCTCATTCCCCATACTGAGCTCCTGACCTGAAGACCCCAGAAGTACAAGGTCCCACTACTGTTTTATTCACAATCTCAGCCCTAACCCAGCAAGTGTGCAACCTGTAGAGGCGTTGGTTTGATGAGGCCAGTCTGAGCACTCACTACATCTTATACAGAAAATTCTGTGGGAAAACTAGACAGCTGCAAGAGGAGGAGGAGCACCTGAAAAATTGAGATAAATCTTACGGAACTTGGGGCTTCTAAGGAACTCCTGTTATCTCTAAGCAGGAGGAAGGTGATCCTTATACAAAGGTTTTCCCCTCCCATAGTACCCAGGCACAGAAAATGCAGACATAAACAGTGAAAAGTGCAATAGCTGTAGACTGGTAGCCCGCAGCAGGTTACAAACAACAGTTGACAACAACCCAAGAAGATCTAGAACCAACACAAGTGGTAGTGGGTGGCAGACAACACCAATCCTAGACTCAGCTACCTACACAAGCAGCACACTCAAAGGAGGAGTCTAACAGGCACCAGACACTGTGGAGAATAAATACGCACAATAAGATAGACATTGCACAGTGGGTAATACACATGTTCAAGGCTGACCCTTAGAGCCAGTCAGCCTGATGCTATAACCATACCCATAAAATGACCAGCTGCACTTAATTTTCACATACAATAAGAGGGAAAATAGTACCCATAAGAAACATTTCTAGAACAAGGAAAATAAGTGGCCTGTAGTTCTATATGACTGAACCCATCTTCTTCATTAAGACTACACAAAAAAGTCAAAGTCAGACAGTGCTACCTAATACACAAACAAAATGGGCAGACAGAGAAATATGACTCAAATGAATCAACAAGAGATATCCCCAGGAAAAGAACTGAATGAAATAAAGTAACCAAACTACCAGATGCAGAGTTTAAAATAATAACTTTTAAGATGCTCAAGGATCTTAGAGAGACAATGGATGGACACAATGAGCACCTAAATAAAGAGACAACAAGCATCCAAAAAGACACTGAAATAAAAAAGGAACCAGTTAGAAATGACAAGTACAATATCAGAAATGAAGACTGCACTAGAAAGGATCAACAGCAGGATGTGTAAAGCAGAGGATTGAATCAGAGATTTAGAGGACAAGATAAAATAAAAAACAGAAGCAGAGCAGAAAAAATAAAAGAGGCTCAAAAAAACTGAAGAAAATCTAAGATAGCTCTGTGACAACATGAAGAGAAATAACATCTGCATCATAGACCTTCCTGAAGGAGAAGAGAATGAACAAGGTATAGAGAAGCTGTTTGAAGAAATCATAGCTGAAAACTTCCCGAAATTGATGAAGGAAAAAATCACAGAAGTTCAGGAAGCACAAAGAGTCCCAGTAAAGAGGAACCTAAGGAGGCCTATAACAAGAAACATCATAATTAAAATGCTATACTTAAGAGACAAATAAAAAATACTAAAAGTTGCAAGAGAAAAGCAGTTAATTACCTACTGAGGAGCTCCATAAGGATGACATCCAACATATCAACAGAAACACTTGAGGACAGAAGGGATTGGCAAGAAACATTCAAAGTGACGTAAAACAAGAACCTACAACCAAGACTTTTTTTATCCAGCAAGGCTATTGTTTAAAATTGAAGGAGAAACAAAAAGCTTTCCATAGAAAAAAATTTAAAAAAATAAACACAAAAATATCAAGGAATTCATTAAAGCCAAAACAGTATGGTAAGAAATGTTAAAGGGCCTGCTAGAAAAAGAGGGAAAAAATCTAGAATTCTAGGATAGTAGATTTAAAAAATAAAATGGCAGTAAATAAATACGTATCAATAATAACCTTAAATGTAAATGTATTAAATGCTCCAATCAAAAGACATAGGGTAGCCTGACCAGGCAGTGGCACATTGCATAAGGTGCCACTTCAGGCACCACGGAACCTTCAGGTGCCACGGAACACCCAGCTTCAAAACCACGAGGTTGCCGGCTTGAGCACAGGCTCACCTGGTTTGAGCAAGGCTCACCAGCTTGAGCACAAGGTTGCTTACTTGAGCAACAGATCACTTCGTCTGCTGCAGCCCCCTGGTCAAAGCACATATGAGAAAGCAATCAATGAACAACTAAGGTGCTGCAAAGAAGTATTGATACTTCTCATCTCTCTCCGTTCCTCTCTAACTGTCCATATATGTCCCGCTCTCTGTCTCTCTCTGTCTCTGTCACACACACACACACACACACACACACACACACACACACACACACACAGAAAGTAATAGGGTATCTGCATGGATAAGAAAACAAGACCCGTATAAATTTTATGGGCAAGAAACCCTCCTCAGAACAAAGATACACATAGACTGAAGGTGAATGGATGAAAAAAAATATTTCATGCAAATGGAAATGAAAAAAAGCTGGGGTAGCAATACTCCTATCTGACAATATAGCCTTTAAAACAAAGACTATATAGTAAGGGGTAAAGAAGGTCACTACATAATGATTAAAAAAGAAATCCAATAGGAGAATATAACCATTGTAAATATTTATGTGTCTAATATAGGAGCAGCTAAATATATAAAACAGATTATGATGAACATAACAGGTGAGATCAACAGCAATGCTATAATATTAGGGGATTTTAATACCCCACTAACACCAATGGATAGACCTCTAGACAGAAAATTAACAAAGAAACTGTGGCCTTAAATATCACACTAAATCAACTGGATTTAATAGATATCTTTAGAACATTTCACCCTAAAGAAGCAGAATATGCATTCTTTTCAGGTGCACCTTGTACATTCTCTAGGGTAGACCACATGCTAGGACAAGTCTCAATAAATTTAAGATGATTGAAATCATATTAAGCATCTTCTCTGACCACAATGGCATGAAACTAGAAATCAACTACAATAAAAAACTGAAAAACATTCAAACACCTGGAGGCTAAATAGCATGTTATTAAATAATAAATGAGTTAACAATAAGATCAAAAAATAAAAAATTTCCTTGAAACAAATGAAAATAAACATACAACAAATCAAAATCTATTGGACACAGCAAAAGCAGTCCAGAGAGGGAAGTTTATAGCATTACAGGCATACCTTAAGAGGCAAAGTAAAGTTCAAATAAACAACTTAACTGTGAATCTATAAGAACTATAAAAAAAACAACAAAAAAAAACCCAAAGGAATTAGAAGGAAGGAAATAATAAAATCAGATCAGAAATAAATGATAAAGAGGCTAAAAAAAAACAATAGAAAAGTTCAATGAAACCAACAGCTGAAGTATAAGAAATAAAAGCATCCAAATTAGAAAAGAAGTAAAACTATCACCATGGCCAGTTGGCTTAGTGGTAGAGTGTTGGTCCAGCATGTGGAAGTCCTGGATTTGATTCCCGGCCAGGACACACAGGAGGAATGTCCATCTGCTTCTCCACCCTTCCTTCTCTCCTTTCTTTCTATCTCTCTCTTCCCTTCCTGCATCCAAGGCTCCACTGGAGCAAAAGTTGGCCTGAGCGCTGAGGATGGCTCCATGGCCTACACCTCAGACACTGGAATGGCTCCAGTTGCAGAGTAGCAATGCCCCAGATGGGCAGAGCAATGCCCCCTGGTGGGCATGCTCAGTGGATCCTGGTTGGGCACATGCAGGAGTGTGTCTGTCTGCCTCCCCACTTCTCACTTCAGAAAAAATACAAAAAAATAAATAAAGAAAGAATTAAAACTGTCATTATTTGCTGATGACATGATACTGTACATAGAATAGTCTCAGTCAAAAACCTACTAGACCTGATAAATAAATTCTGCAAAGTGGCAGGATATAAAATTAATATTCAGAAATCAGTGGCATTTTTATACACCAATAATAAACTGTCTGAAAGAAAAATTAAGGAAACAATTCCCTTCACTATTGCAATAAAAAAATAAAGTACCTAGGAGTAAATTTAACCAAAGAGGTAAAGGGCTTGTACTCAGAAAATTATGAATCATTGATAAAAGAAATCAAGGAAGATTCAAACAAGTGGAAGCATATACCATGATCATGGATAGGAAAATAAATATTAAAATGTCTATATTACCCAAAGCAATCTATAAACTTAGTGCAATTACTATTAAAATACCAATTGCATACTTCAAAGGTATAAAATATTCCAAAAATTTATATGGAAACAAAAAAGAACTTGTGCAAACTTGAAAATGAAGAATAAAGTGAGAGGTATTACACTTCCTGATATCAAGTTATACTACAAGGTCATTGTAAACAAAACAGCTTAGTACTGTAATAAGAACAGGCATAGAGATCAATGGAACAGAACAGAGAACCTAGCAATAAACCCATGCCTTTATGGTCAATTGATATTTGACAAAGGAGGTAAGAACATACAGTGGAGTAAAGACAGTCTCTTTAATAAATGGTGTTGGGAAAATTAGACAAGTACAAGCAAAAAGAAAAAATGAAACTAGACCACCAACTTACACCATTTACAAAAATAAAACCAAAATGGATAAAAGACTTAAATGTAAGTTGTGAAACCATAAACATATTGGAAGAAAACATAAGCAGTAAACTCTCTGATAACTCTTATTGCAATATTTTCGCCAATTTATCTCCCAAACCATGTGAAATAAAGGACAAAATAAACAAATGACACTATATTAAACTAAAAAGCTTTCACACAGCAAAAGAGACCATGAACAATATAAAAAGACAACATGCACAAAAGGAGAACATATTTGCCTATACATCTGATAAGAGGTTAATAACCAAAATTTATAAAGAACTTCTAAAACTCAACACCAGGAAGGTAAATGATCCAATTAAAAATAGACAAAGGATCTGAATGGACATTTCTTCAAAGAGGACATACAAATGGCCAATAGGCCTATGAAAAAATGTTCAACATCACTAATCATCAGAGAAATGTAAATTAAAACCACAATGAGATACCACCTCACACCTGTCAGAATCGTGCTCATCAACACACATAAGTGCTGACGAGGGTGTGGAGAAAAGGGAACCCTCGTGCACTGCTGGTGGCAATGCAGCCTTTTGCAGGCACTGTGAAAAACAGTATGGCTTTTCCTCAAAAAATTTAAAATGGAACTGCCTTTTGACCCAGCTATTCCACTTTTAGGAATATATTCTAAGAATACCAAATCACTAATTCAAAAGAGGATATGCACCCCCCATGTTTATTGCAGCATTGTTTACAATAGCCAAGATCTGGAAAAAGCCTAAGTGTCCAGCAGTGGACAAGTGGATTAAACAGCATTGGTACATATACACAATGGAATACTATGTGGCCATGTAAATGAAGAAAATTTTACCTTTTGCGATGACATGGATGGACCTGAAGATTATTATACTAAGTAAATTAAGCCAGGCAGAGAAAGACGAATATCATATGATCTCATTTATCTGTGTAATCTAATGAACAAAGTGAACTAAGGAACAGAATAGAGGCAGAGGCAGGGTCACAGGGAGCAGAGGGACAGCTGTCAGAGGGAAGGGAGATGAGGGGATAGGATCAGAGAAGGTGAAGGGATTAGTGAAACTATATATACATAACACAGAGATATAGATAACAGGACAGCAAATCTCAAAAGGAGGGAGTTAGAGGGAGGGGGACGAAGGTGGGTATTGGGGAACAAGGGGGTGGGGATGAGGGAGTTATATTGAGGGGGACACTTGAATCCATGTTAACACAATAAATTAAAATTAATTAAAAAATTTTAAAAATAGTATTAAAATAAAAATTTAAAAAGAATAAGTAGAATGTAAAACTCCCGGTTTTTTTTTCCCTAAATTGGAGTTTGGATAACATATTATCAGTAATAGGAGAAATGATAGAGTAGTTACAGAAATGTATATATCAAACCTGGGGAGCATCTGAAAAATTGCTTCAGCTTTCTAAGTTAAATAGTAATTAGGGTCACTAGCTGAGAATAAAGATGTGGTTGACTAAGGTGGATACCTGAGGAAAAAATGTTAAATAGTAATACTGTATAGGAAAGAGAGAGAGGGAATAAAGTAGCAAAATAGATTGTAATGCATGGCTAGGATTTAAGGTCTTAAGGCAGTGGTTCTCAAATTGTAAGGCAGAGCACACTGTTGCATCTTAGAAGACTTCCAGGTGCGACCTGTGGTATTCCAGAGAAATATGTGCCTGTAGGGGTCCAAAAAACCAACAGGTTTTTGGAGTTTAGATTTTAGGGGGACAGAGGTGTGGGGAATCGACTGTAAGCTGAGAGTCTGCCCAACCCCCCACCTCACTTGCCTGATTAGGTTGCAAAAGACTGTTAGACTGTGGTGCTGGATTGTTTATACTACCCCCCATCTTCCCCAGAAAGACTGGAGGCAAGTTTCTTCTGTCCTTTGTTTGGTGTAAAGCAGGGGTCCCCAAACTATGGCCCGCGGGCCACATGCGGCCCCCTGAGGCCATTTATCCGGCCCCCGCCGCACTTCTGGAAGGGGCACCTCTTTCATTGGTGGTCAGTGAGAGGAGCATAGTTCCCATTGAAATATTGGTCAGTTTGTTGATTTAAATTTACTTGTTCTTTATTTTAAATATTGTATTTGTTCCCGTTTGGTTTTTTTACTTTAAAATAAGATATGTTCAGTGTGCATAGGAATTTGTTCATAGTTTTTTTTATACTCCGGCCCTCCAATAGTCTGAGGGACAGTGAACTGGCCCCCTGTGTAAAAAGTTTGGGGACCCCTGGTGTAAAGTTAAGATGATATGTATGGTAGGGGTTTTGGATTGATGATTAAACATAAGGAATTGTCTCTTAAAGCCTTTTGGATTTGTATAAAGGAAGAATATGTGGCAATAACTAAAAAAGCTTTGAACATTTTACTATAATTTTCAACATCCTATTTATGTGAATTAGGATTTTCTACCCTCAACACAATTAGGAATAAAAAGAGAGGAATTCTTCAATGTATTGACGAGAAAATGAGAGTTTGCCTTTCAAATATATGCCCAAACATTGAAGAAATTTGTAGGACACATCAGGCTCCTGTTTCTCATAAACACAAGAAAGAGAAAACTTCACACATTTGTGCCAGGACTTGCCGAATTCACTAAATCTTACTAAGAATGTATCTATATATATAAAAAGATAACTTTTTTTGTTGTTCTTTTTGACATCTCTTTTTTACAAAATCTAAAAAGCATAACTCAAAAAATGAAACATAAAAATATGTTTTAATGTCAGAATAAATTTAATTTGGTAGTATTTATTTCACTTAATTACCATAAAAGTATGCTTGGACTTTATATTTTTTTATTTAATATTTGACTTAATTATTATAACTTATTTTGTATATAGTGCATCTACAATTATTTGTAGGATTTTAAATGCGCCCCAACTTCAAAAAGTTTGAGAACCAGTCTTAAGGTATTGTCATATATTACAGTAGCATTTTAGATTAGTTGCAGTTCCAAGTTTCAGATCTGTTATATTTGCATACTTTTTAGAAAATTGAATAAACTGACTTTTTACCTTAATAAACTGATTTCAAAAAGGAAATTTTATAGCAGAATTATAAGTGGCAAAAACACTCTTTTCCACAAAAGGTATACATTAATTCATATTAAATTATACTAAAAAAAATTAACATTTTGTTAAAGGGCTAAGAATTTTTTTTTTATTTATTCATTTTTTTAGAGAGGAGAGAAAGAGAGAGAGATGGAGAGAAAGAGAGCAAGGAGAGAGAGACAGAGAGAGAGAAGGGGGAGGAGCTGGAAGCATCAACTCCCATATGTGCCTTGACCAGGCAAGCCCAGGGTTTCGAACCGGCAATCTCAGCATTTCCAGATCGACAGTTTATCCACTGCGCCACCACAGGTCAGGCCCAGGCCCAAGAATTTCACCCCAGGAGTGCCCACACACATTTTTGGAAACTCTGCTGTATTGAACTGACAACTACAATACTTGCTCTCAAATAGTTTAATAACATAAATCAGAATTTGTTTGCCTAAATGAGAAAAGAAAAGATTATCTATGTCTGTTGATATTTATCTACTTTAGAATTCCTAAGGGCAAGTATGTTGTCTAGATGTCCTTTGAAATGTGTAGAATCATTCTGTGTGCATGAAGTACTCTCATTCTACAAGAAAGTATTTGATGGCTATGTTCATCTTTAACATGAACTGAATATTAGATTAGTGAAGTTTAGTTTTTCTCAAAATACCTATTTCCTAGTGTTTAAACACTTTGATTAATACTTTTGTTTCCCGATTGGTGATTCTGAAAAATGGATGACTTACTGAGATGGAGTGATTTATTTGGTTGAGCAGACTAGAAGGAGTAGTTGCTTTGATCTTTGAAGATATTTTTTGTCCTTCAAGCAAAAATAAAAGAAAGCTAGCTTTATCTTAATTCATCATGTTGCTAAACGTGTCAGCAAACCAAAGACTAAATTCCATTGCTGCTAGCTATATCAAAGTGAGCTCCACTCAATCATTTAACGTGAGGTATGTATTAACCTCAGGTTGTTTATCTGAGGCCAAGTAAAACAGGAGCCAGTTGCTACTGTTCAACTCATGAGGCACGTTTCTACCTCAAGGCCTTTTCATTTGCCATGCCCTCTGTCTGGAATACCCTTCCCCACTCTCTCACCTTTCGCAAGCATTTAACACATTTTTAAATTTTCCTGATAGCTTTCCTGATAACCTATGTATATGTGAGAACCCTTACTCTGCCCTTTCTATCTGTCTTTCCTGAATTAGTTTATATTTTAGTAGAGCTTACTAGAATCCGAAAATATACATTTTAATTTATTACTTTATTTGTTTGTTTATTTCTGTCTCCCCTTACTACAATATAAACTACACAAAGGAAGAATTTTTTTTCTATTGTGCACTTTTGAAGCCCTCGTGCTTAACACAGATTAGATGTTCGATAAGTATTTATTGAATTAATGAGTGAAGAATATAGGTGTTATTATGGTTATCTTCATTTTGTCATTAGGTCTATTGCCTGAGAGGAGATGGCACAGCCAGGGCTGAAAACAGCCTACCCAGTAAACTTTATTATAAGTCCAGGGAAGATGAGTTCTATCATGTTTCTCTTAGACCTTTTTTTTTTTATTTTTTACAGAGACAGAGAGAGTCAGAGAGAGGGATAGATAGGGACAGACAGACATTAACAGAGAGAGATGAGAAGCATCAATCATTAGTTTTTCTTCATGACACCTTAGTTGTTCATTTATTGCTTTCTCATATGTGCCTTGACCATGGGGCTACAGCAAACTGAGTAACCCCTTGCTCAAGCCAGCGACCTTGGGTCCAAGCTGGTGAGCTTTTTTGCCCAAACCAGATGAGCTGGCGACCTTGGGGTTTCAAACCTGGGTCCTCCGCATCCCAGTCCAATGCTCTATCCACTGCGCCACCGCCTGGTCAGGTCCTCTTAGACTTTTAATAAAAGGCTAAGATTTGATCTCAGGATAAAAATTAAAATATAGGAAATGGTTTTATTTTGAAGATGAGTAATTTTTATGTTATATTATGAAAATATAAAAAAAAGCACAGAAAAATTAACTCTGTTACACTGTTGTTTTTTTTTTAAGATAAAACAGTTAATATTATCTCTAACTAAAAAAAGTGTATCTTCTAGTTAAGTAAATTATGAAGAACTCTGATTGGAATGGTGTCAGAAAAAGTAATATAACTGAAATATTATGTATTTCTCATTTACTTATAAGAGTATTATAAGGCTTAAATGAGAAAACGGATGAAATATAGTTTCTAATTTTAATTTAAAGATACACTACTAGATATCATATATAGATTTCTGCCCATCATTTAGAGAATGCTCACTACAGTCAAAATTAGAAAAGAAAATCTAATAATTTTACAAACATAAGTTTGCAATATAGGTATAACCTCATATAAGAAAGAAGTAGGGAAATTATTGACTCTTAAAAGCCTAAGATATTTAAATAGTGAAACAAAACAAAAAATATATTAAAGTCTCTCTGTGGTGAAAGTAATTAATTTGGCTAAAAATAATTAAACTCTTCTAAGAATTCTTCTCTATTACTGTATTATTTTTGTAACATAATATTAACAACTTATACAAATAAAATGGCATCACATTCACAGTAATCTTGTCCTATAAAAGTAATATTAAATATTAAAGTAGATCTGACACATTACAAAAAAGAGTCAAACTTAGTCTGGAATTAAAATTATTTGCAAAAAGCTATCTTGCTTCAGAATCTAATTCCTCTGGGATTTATAGAAACACAAAATAATAAGTTGACTCTCTAAAATAAAACATACCAATGAACAAACAAACAAAATAATAACAATACATATAACAGCTAAAAATGAATGAAAGAGAAAACCAAAAAAAAATAGTTTAATGTGAGTTTATTTATTTTTTTAGTGAAGAGTGAAAGAGGGAAAGATATATAGGAGGGAGCAGGAAGCATCACCTCCCATATGTGCCTTAAACCAGGCAAACCCAGGGATTCGAATAGGTGACCTCAGCATTCCAGGTCGATGCTTTATCAACTGCGTCACCAGAGGTCAGCCTAATGTGAGTGTTTTAATGATAAAATACAGTCTCCAGGTATAGCATAATTCTGTCCTTCAAAAAGTTAATTATTATTATTTGCAGTTTCATTTTATCTCTTATTTTTTGCTAATGCCTTTCTGACAAATAAACAACAAGGATAATATCAAGCTTCTACTATCAAACTCATTTTGTGTGCTTTTAAAAAATTATTTTTTTACTTTCTACTCTAAAATTTTTATTGAAATTAGTTTAATGAAATTAAAATTTTTAAATCAAGATTTAAATGGAACGTTTTGAAGATATTACTGTAGGGAGTTTGCTGTTTCATTGTATCTTATTATTTTACTTTACTCAATTGTGTGTGTACGTATGTTTACCCGAAAGAAATAAAATCTTGGCTTGGAATAAGATTTTTGTCATTTTGACAGCTTAATTGGAAATTGACTGCAATGAGGGTGCAAGGGAGAAGGCAGCACTACTGGTAAGATGTCTATAGCCTTAATGCATGAGGAAGGTGGTTTTAAGGAAGGAGTTCAGATACAGCCAGATACTGCTGTATCTGATGGGTTACACTGGGGAGTTAGAACAGTAAGTTAAGGTCAAGGTATTAAGTCTGAGCAGGTAGGAAGATGTAGTTGCTGATACTTCCTGAGATAATGAAGACTGAAATCAGCTGATTTTTGTTTTCTTAATAAGGGGAGGAATGCAGGAAAGAGATTAGGATCTGGGATCAGATATGAAATTATTTATTTTACATCTTGCCGTTAGCTCATTTTTAATCTTTAGGCCATAAGAGTGTCATAGATATTCCGTGCTGTTAGTTTCAAGGTTCAATATTACACTGTACTGAATATGGGCTTGCTCTCTTGTTTTCCGGCTACAAGTACTTTGCATGATTATGTGTGAGTACATGGCAGAAAGCCGTGTGTGTGTGTGTGTGTGTGTGTAGCCTATATAAGGATGCAAGTACTTTCCTTTGGGGGTGGTTTTCCTGATCACTTGCCTGTCATTGAGAGAATACAATGTACGGGAATGGCCCAATGCCTTTCAGCTCCATGTTTCCTCTTTGGTCTGCCTGAATCCAATGTTCACTGTCATTATACCTGCTGTATTGGGCAGGATTCAGTTCAGGGTATGGAGATGGCAGCATCCTTGAAGAGCGGGATCGAGGAGTGACTGTTCTTAAGCATGTGGTTCCCCGTGGCTACCCTGTCGGGGGCTGTGAGCAGGGTGTTTTTTTACAGTTCTGGAAGTACCTAAAGCTCTCTGTCAAAGGTTGTGCATGTCTGGCAGAGTGCCAAACCTTACCAGGGGTAAAGAGGCAATGGCAATCATATACTGAGTTTCAGCAGATCTTCTGGGTACTGGGTATGAGAAATGCTGTTTACCACCTGTGGTCCCATAGGCTAAATGAGGAAGTTTTATTGCAAGGACGAGAAGCCTTATTCTCAGGAGCAAGATATCCACACTTTTTAGGTCACTGGTGTATATGTTGGGCCCCTATATTGGGCAGCCCATCAGTGCTGTTACACAGACATAACAGATTTGGGAGAGGCAGAAGCAGTGCAGTAAGTACTGTAAGGATGTGTGTGTTACTGCCCAAGTTCCCCACTGCCCCAACAAACTGGAGAAATGGGCCTGTAAAGGTTACCTGAACACAAATATGGGTAGCTTTGATTATGGCCAGGGAAGATAAGAGAAATTAGGTGGCAGGTCTAATAAAATCCTTTTAGAGTTTTGGTGGCAGCTTAGGCTGGAATAGAAGTTGGCGTTCACGTTACATGGTGGCAAAATTACACGTTGGAGGCAGCTAACAAGAAAACTGTTGATGTCCCTGCCTCACAGATGCAAGATTATATATTGGAGGCAGCAGAGGGGCAGGAGGATTCCCAAACCCCATTGTTCCAGTTTGAATAGGGAGAGGGCTGAGGAACCTGTCTAATGACAATGGGCAGGGACCATTGGTCCCTATGGAATTGACAATCCACTAGTCCCCTTCTAATGTGTAGCAGGCATTGCCCTTAGAACTGTCTAGGTGACTCAGGCCTTGGACATGTTTGAATCTACCAGGCCCTGTGAGCTTGACATTTATGTGACTTCTGAGGGGTTTGGACGGGTCATGTGGCAACTAACAGAGCACTTATGGAAAGGCTCTGAGGTCCACATAAAAGAGCTCTTTGGCTAGTTGCCTGTAATGAACCTTTACCTTGGATGATTTGCACAGACAGCTGGGCTCTTATTGAGGACTAATTACTGAGTGGTAAAATGGACTCTTGAAACAGGAATTATGACAAGAGAGGGGGTCTGGCTCCCTTGCTGGATAGATATGCCTCTTATAGACAGTAATGAGAGTCTCCAATTGGGGGATGGTTCCTGTGGAGGCCCTTCTGCACTGCACAACTGCTTCTATCTAGTTGCAGAGATGCAAGAAGGACACCTGACTCAAGCTGGGCTTTGGGTGGCAGGCCTATGGGCTCCTGCCTGCCCCAACGGCCCTCTCTAAAGGCCAATGACTTCAACGATCATGGCCCCAGACTGTACAGGTCTTCCACCTACAATGGGTGACCTTGATGGCACCATGGCATAAGGGGCTAGAGGTGGGCTTCTACTTAACTCCCTGGGCAACTGTAACCTGGCCATCTAAGGTAGAAGTGTATTATCACTTGAGTGCGCGGGGGACATTATTGTGAAGCAGTATAGCTTGTGCCTTAGTAGTCTATTGCTGTAGTCTCTACTGTTTCTGTGAAATGTGTATGTAATATACTTCACTCCTCACACAGGGACCGTTGTGGAAGATCCTGTCATGGTGATTATAAAGCAAGCAACCCTAAAGGGATATAGAGTGTAGGGAAAACAGCTATGGTTAAGCTTGCTCACTTGTTTTTCGGCTGCAAGCGCTTTGTATTATTGGTACATGAGCACGTGGCATAAAACCACATGTGTGTGTAGCCTATATAAGGCTATAGGTCCTTTCCCTCAGGGGTGGTTTTACTGCTTGCTCACTGCTTTTGAAAATGTCCAATAAACAAGAATGGCCCAATGCCTTTCAACTCTGTGCTTCTTCTGTGGTCAGACCAAATCCAATGTGAACCTGCCTGGCCTCGACCACTGGCATAGTGGGCAATTCAGACCAGCATGAAACTGACAATGCATGAAACATACCAATTACATGTTAATTGAATAATATTTTCTCTCTGAAGGCAACCGATCGAGAGGGAGACCCGATTACATATGCTATTGAGAAGGGAGATCCTCAGCGAGTTTTCAATCTTTCAGAAACGTAAGTTAAAAATGATTTCTGAATTTATTTGTTTTTCTTTTTAAAATGTTAAACAATGTACTGGTAGTATGAAAACAGTCTTCTAATCAGAGGCTTTCAGCTGTTTATAGTTTTACATTTTCTTCTATGCTTGTTAATGCAAAGTTGGGAGAGTAATTCTGAATCCAGAGATTTTACCCAGGAGACTATTTATTTATTATAAAGATTTTTACTAGGTAAAATTCATTGAGGTAGAAACATTTCATTTACAGGCATAACCTAGGATTAATTAGATTCCTTTAAAGTTGTCAGCTTCACATAATAACAAGGACATTTCTACAAAGAATAACTTGGCACTGAATTGTTCATTCAAAGGAAATTTTGTAAGACAAAGTATAATTCAAACACATTTAAAATCCATCAATCAACTTTAGAATAATGTCAGTATATTTTAAAAACATTAATGCAAACATATGGTATATTCATGTTAAGTTGCTTTGGGGGCTATATAAGTGTCATTGAACTCACCTCTCTGAGCTTATCAAAGATAATGTTAATCGTAACTATGGAGAAGACTAGTAATAGGCATTAGGAAATAATTGAGGTTTGCAAAGATATTATTTGCTTCCTTCCATAGCTGCAAAGTAGCTGTTCTGATGTCACATGTGACTGACTGGACAATCAAGAACTGTATTTGCTACCTGTCTGAAGTTTTCTGTGTGGATGTGAGTGGTGTTATTTCCTGAAAGAATGAAAATCTAAAATTAGTCTATGATTAGAAAATAAAAAAATTAGCAAATGATCTAGACATTGCTTTAGTCTCAGAAACATGGTACATAATGTCAAATCAAGGGAACCATGCGTGGTCACTGGTTTTTGTGAGGAACAGCTACAATTTCACATTGAACAGGATGTTACAACCATAAATTAATATGCCTGGGCACTGAACATACAAGACTTTTAGATTTCACAGTTGAATAAACTTCCATTTAAAAATGGAAAGAGTTAAATGTTTTCAATTTTCCCCCATAGGTACATACAAATCATAAATTAACTAAAATTTACACTCATCATAATAAAGAAAAAAATTTTAAAGGGACAGTTTAACAATAATCAAGCCTGTGTAATACTATTATAAGAATAGATGTATAGATTACTAGGATAAACTTAAGGGTCCAGAAATAACTCCTAACATTTATGGCCAATTGATTTCCAAAAACAAAGGGCCAAGACAATCCAATCAAGAAAGAATAATCTCTTCAGCAAATGAAGCTGAAACAACATGCAAAAGAATTAGGTTGCATCTGTACCTCATACTATTTACAAAAATTAACTCAAAATTGATAGACCTGAACATATGAGATAAAATCATATAACTTTTATAAGAAAATACAGAAGTAAAACTTTACAGTTTAGATTAAGCAATGCTTTCTTAGATATGCCACAAAAAGCACAAATGATTAATGAGAAAACTGGTAAGTTAGAGTTCATCACAATTTGAAAATAAAAAGTGCTTTAAAGTACATATACCATCAAGACCTGACCTGTGGTGGCACAGTGGATAAAGCATTGACCTGTGATACTGAGGTTTCCGGTTCAAAACTCTGGGCCTGCCTGGTCAAGGAAAATATGGGAGTTGATGTTTCCTGTTCCTCCCTCCCTTCTCTCTCTCTCTCCTCTCTAAAATAAATGAAATCTAAAAAATAAAATAATAATAATAAAGTACACCATCAAGGCCCTGGCCGGTTGGCTCAGTGGTAGAGCGTCAGCCTGGCGTGTAGGAGTCCTGGGTTTGATTCCTGGCCAGGGCACACAGGAGAAGCACCTATCTGCTTCTCTACCCCTCCCCCTCTCCTTCCTCTCTGTCTCTCTCTTCCCCTCCTGCAGCCGAGGCTCCATTGGAACAAAGTTGGCCCGGGCGCTGAGGATGGCTCTTTGGCCTCTGCCTCAGGTGCTAGAATGGCCCTGGATGCAACAGAGCAACATCCCAGATGGGAAGAGCATCGCCCCCTGGTGGGCATGCTGGATGGATCCCAGTTGGGCGCATGCGGTAGTCTGTCTGACTGCCTCTCCGTTTCCAACTTCAGAAAAAATACAAAAAAAAATAAATAAATAAGGTACACCATCAAGAAAGTAAGACAACAGACAGATTGAAAAAAAGTATTTTCAGATAATGTATATGATAAGGGACATATATTAACAATATATAAAAACTATTAAAACTCAAAAATAAACAGAATTCATCAAAAATAAAAATAAATAATAATTTGAATAAAATTTTTCGAAAGAAGTTATATGAGTGACCAATAAACAAAAACAAATATGCTCATAATGAATTAATGCAATTATAATCATGAAGTACCATATTACATCCACTTAAAATAGCTATAATGAAAAGGAAAGAAAATAACAAGTGTGAATGAGAATGTAAAAATATCAGAATATTCATATATTTCTGGTGAAATAAAAATAGTGTACTCTGCCCTGGCCAAGTAGCTCAGTTAGAGTGCTATCCTTATATGCTAGGGTTGTTGGTTCAATCCCTGGTCAGGACATGTATAAGAATCAACCAATGAATGCATTAATAGTTGAAAGAAAAATCAATGTCTTTCTCTTTCTTTCTTACCCTCTCTTTCTCTCTCCCTCTCTAAAAGTAATACATTAAAATAGAATAAAATAAGAAAATTCAAAAATAAATTGTTAACTCTGGAAAACAATATTTTATTACTTCTAAATGGTAAACATGTAGTTATCACATAACCCAGCCATTTCACTCATATCTACTCAAGAAAAATGCAAGCATACATTCATATAAAAAGCTGCACAAAAAATATTTATAACAGAATTATTTACAATAGCAAAATATATAAATAACCCAAATGGCTGTTTACAGATGACTAGATTAACAAAATGTATATCCACACAATGGAATATTATCCATCAATAAAAGAGAATGAAACACTAAAACATGATACAACATGGAAGAAATTTAAGGACATTACACTAAGTAAAAGAAGTCATTCACAAAACCACATATGATATGATTCAATTTGTATTAATGTCCAGAATAGGCATTATAGGCACTATAGAGACAAAAATGTAGACTAGTATTTGCCTGAGGCTGAGATGGGGCAGAAAGGAGAGAGACTAATAATGGATACAGTGATGACAATATTCTAAAATTGATTGTGGTCATGGTTGAACAACTGCAAATATGTTAAAATGTATTGAATTGCACATCTAAATGAGTGCAAATCATGTCATGATATGTGAGTTATATGTAAATAAAACTGTTAAAAATGAGAGAAAGAGAACAGTGAAGATTTTACCTTCCCTGGTAAGCAGGAAGCCCAGGTCTTTCTTATTCTCTCTGTAAGAAATTTACATCCCGGTATTTTTTCTTTAATGCTGAAGGATTTTCCAGCTGTTGCTTGTGAAATATGATGAGCCACTAATTTTACAAAATAAAGTTTTCATTTGTTGTGCTACCCTAGCAACCATTTCTCTTCTACTTCTCTCATCTCTGCTTCTAAAACCTAGCTGAAGTCACGAAAGTTTTTTTCTATGTGGCTATATTCATTTTGACACCAAATTTAACATTTTTTATCACAGTTTGAACTTTATGATTACATTGGTGACTAACATATACAGAAGATGATATACACTTTTTTCTATCATTTCTATTTTCTTTTTATTTAGAAAATAAAATTTAATAGGGTGACATTGATCAATAAGAGTACATAGGTTTCAGGTAAAAATCTCTATAGCATTTAAACTGTTGATTGTGTTGTGTATCCATCATCCAAGTCAAATCATTCTTAATCGCCATATATTTGTTCCTCTTTATTCCCCTCTTCCACAAACCCCTCCCTCAATAACCACTTCACTTGTATCTTTGTCCATTAGTCTCAGTTTTATATCCCACCTATGTATGAAATCATATAGTTCTTAGCTTTTTCTGATTTACTTATTTCACTCAGTATAAAATTCCTGGTCCATCCATGTTGTTGTAAATGGTAATATGTCATCATTTCTTAATGCTAATTAGTATTCCATTGTATAGATGTACCACAACTTCTTTTCTCAATCCTCCATCAAAGGACACCTTGGTTGTTTCCATGTCTTGGTCACTGTGAATAATCCTGCAATGAGCATGGGAGTGCATATGCTTTATGTACCAATGTTTTTGAGTTTTTTTGCATAGATACCCAGTTGAGGGATTGCTGGGTTATACGGTAGTTCTATTCTTAGTTTTTTGTGGAACCACCATACTTTCTTACATAATGGCTATACCCTTCTACATTCTCACCAGCAGTGAGTGAGTGATCCTTTTCTACAAAGCTTTTCTAACACTTGGTGTTACCTGTCATGTTAAGAACAGTCAATCTAACAGGTGTGAGGTTGTATCTCATTGTAGTTTTGATTTGCATTTCTCTGATAGCTAGTGAAGATGACCACTTTTTTATGTATCTGTTGGCCACTTATATGTCTTCTCTGAAGAAAAGTCTGTTCATGTTCTCTCCCCATTTTTAAGTTGGATCGTTTGCTTATTTGTTGATGAGCCTTGTGAGTTCTTTATATATTTTGAGTATTAAGCCCTTATCAGAGCTGTTGTTTACATATATCATCTCCACTTGTTTTGCTGCCTTTCTGGTTTTTTTGTCAGTTTCTTTTGCTGTGCACAAGCTTTTTAGTTTGACATAGTCCCATTCATTTTATTTTTGCCTTTAGTTGTTTTGGCTTTGGGGTCAAATCAGTGGTGGGATTCATCTGTTTAGTACCAGTTTGGCAAAACTGATATCTAATTTTTTGTTGAGTTTGATGAACCAGTGTTAAAATGGCACTTTTAATCAGGGTTATCTCTAAGGTGGTGCCTGGGCAGCCTCCCAAAGTAGAAATCACAAATTTACATTCCTTATTCTTTTTTAGCATTCATTTGTGCAACAGCATATTCTAGGCACCAATAGTAATGTTCATTCCACCCATAGGTGAAAAAAAAATGCAAGTGAGGTCGCCAATCATGAAGCAATATGGAAATATCTTAAATAACAATTTTATTGTCTTTTGTCAGGTATTATTTAATATTTATTCATTAATACTTTAATTTAGTTTTGTGTACCTCTTTTATTGTTCTTATTTAAGTATTTAGTGTGTGAAATAATAAACTACCTTTAGGTATATCGGGGTTTTTTTACACTTAAAATGATCATTACGTTAGAGACCCAGTTGTTAAATTATTTAAGTCCCACCACTGGGTCAGATCCATAAATTGTTCTCTGGCCAAGGTCCATAAGTTTAGTACCTTTGTTTTCTTCTATGTAATTTATTATTTCAGATCAGTTAGGTTGGTAATACATTTGAGTTAATTTCTGTGCAGGGGGACAAACTGTAGTCAAATTTATTCTTTTGCATGTAGCTTTCCAATTTTCCCAGAACCATTAATTGAAGAGGATCTACTTTCAAAATCTATACACAAATTAATATACTTTTTGCACCCTACACTCTGCCACCTTAGTTTATGACACAACCATCTATTCTTTAAACTGCAACCAATATCTAAATGCTTCTATGAGTTGGTGTTTGTGAAACAGTAATTACTATTTGATGTGAAATGTCATATTAAACTTGAAGCAATCACACATTTTAAAGTATACTCTAACCTCTATAATTATTATTGTAAGGGCTGAAACATGATGCTGAAAAGCAATGTGATAAATATGTCACAACCCTCCAACACTTGTAAGTGTAAATGATGTTAATCTGCAACTAGTAGAATGTATTAAAAAGTTAAAGGAAGCATAGAATACAAAGCATGAATCCTGTGAGTTAATCTTTGTTAGTCCAAAATGCTGTGGCTATAATATATCCTAATAAACAAAACCATTTGGGAAAATGGTTACTTATAGAAGCAGGTTTTAAGTGCTAGTTTATTTGGAAGTAAATATCCTCTAGTACTTTTTATTTGCATTGTCTAAACAACTTTTGAACACTATATCTTATGGTTAGGCAATCTAACTCATGGTCTGAGAGAGCTTAATTTTGTCAAGCACAGTACATTTTAAGAATAGTATCTACTGTAATTCTGTTTAATATAATTAATGTAATTGAGTTGAAATTTAGATAGCATAAATTAAGCATTTTAAAGTTAAGAACTCAATGGCATTTAGCAGAATCACAATGTGTTCAATTACCAATTCATCTACATTTAAAATTTTCATCATTACCAAAAGAACACCCCAAGCCTCTGAAGCAATTGCTCCCTACCAACCCTTTCCCTAGCCCTTGGCAACCAACAGTCTGTGTTTTGTCTCTCTAGATTTATCTATTCTGAATATTTCATATAATAAAATGACACAGTATGTTAACTTTTGTGTCTTTTTTTTTTCAATAAGCGTTATGTTTTGCTATTAACCCATGTTGAAGCATGTATCAGTATTTCATTCCTCTTGATAGCTACATAATATTCCATTGTATACATATACAATAATTTATTTAACCATTCATAAGTTAATGGACATTTGAACTCTATTTCTGGGTTTCAGCAATTGTGAATACTGCTACTATGTACATAGTTATATGCGAGTATCAAAGCATCTATTTTCAATTCCTTTGACTACATACCTAGAATTGGAATTGCATACTCATATTTTCATTCTATGTCTACCTTTTAGGAACTGCCAAACTGTTTCCACAGTGATTGAACCATTTTTCATTCCCACCAGCAATGTGCAAGGTTATGAATTTCTCCACATTATTTTCCCATTTTTTTTGTATGGTTTTGTTAATAATGGCTGCCCTAGTGGGTGTAAAGTGGTATTTCATTTTAGTTCTGATTTGTGTTTTTTTGATGACTAATGATGTTAAACATCTTTCATATGCTTGTTTGCCATTTGTATATGTTTTTGGAGAAATATTTATTCAAGTCCATTGCCTATTTTTTAGTTGGAGTGTTTGTCTTTTTGTTGTTGAGTTGTGAGAATTCCTTGTGTATTTTGGGAACCAAATTCTTAATTAGATATGTGTTCTCCTATTTTGTAGTTTTTTCACTTTATTGATAATGTGTTTTAATTTACAAAATTTTTATTTTTATGAAGTCCAATATGTCTATTTTTTCTTTGGCTGCTCATACTTTTGATGTCATATTTAAACATCCATTGTCAAATCTAGAATCATTAAGATTTTCTCCTATGTTTTTGTCTAAGGGTTTTATGGTTTGAATATTTATATATAAATTGTTGTTCATTTTTTACTTAATCTTCACATATGGTATAAGATAGTCCAATTTCATAGTTTTACAATTTGCAATTGTTCCAGGACCATTTGTTGAAGAGACAATTCTTTCCCTATTGAATGATCTTGGCATCTTTGTTCAAATCAATTGGTCACAGATGTATGAGTTTATTTCTGGACTGTTGATTTCATCTATTCCATGGTACCATATACACTTTGAATGTCTTAATTTCTCAATAAACTTTCTACCCAGTTTCCCTCTGCAGGCTTTCAGAGCTCTAATGTATGCCTTAACTATAATTGATCTTTTGCCTCAGGTGGCTTCAGGTTTCTACTTTTCTTACAATGTTTTCCAGAAATACCCATGACATTTCTACCTTGAGAGAGTACTTATTTAGGCAAAATAAAGACAAGCCCAAGTATTATATCTTCTGACAGCCTTCAGATTAGTTGGAATAGACCAACACAATTTGGGAGGAATAAAGATAGTTCTGGCCCCTCCAGAAACAGCACCAGAGTGTCACGGTGCGAATGCCGACTGCCAGCTTCAAGACCATACCAAGACAGGGATGGTGCGACAGGATGAGTTAAAATGTCACAAACTTTTCTGCCATTTTAAAATTGCCTTTTTTTTTTATTTTGCCTTTATTTGGTTACTGTCAACTTTTGACTGTTCTATGGAGTTCTTTCAAAGTTGGTTCTGAGCCTTTCTGCTTTATTTTTCAATATTTTTGCAGAGATTTAACCTACTTAACCATTTTTACTGACATTCTTCTGCAATACATTTTTAATCCTGTTAAATTTAAGTGGCACTATTTTTTTTTTTTTTTTTTTTTAGGGAGAGAAAGAAGGACAGGCAGGGACAGACAGATAGGAAGGGTGATATGAGAAGCATCAATTCTTTGTTGCAATTTCTTGTTCATTTACTGCTTTCTCATATGTACCTAGACCTGGGGGCTCCAGCAGAGCGAGTGACCCTTTGCTCAAGCTAGTGACCTTGGGCTCAAGCCAACAATCATGGGGTCAAATCTATGATTTCACAAGCTGGCAACCTTAGGGTTCCAAACTTGGGTCCTTAGCATTCCAGGCTAATGCTCTATCCACTATGCCACCACTTGGTCTGGCTAAGTGGCACTATTATTAATGTATTATCAGGAGTGGTTCTTACATATTTTTAATATATGTATTTACAAGTTTATTGCATTCATAAGTGTAGCCCAGTGTATTCTGCTCTATAATATTAATTCTAATGCTCTCTGCCAGTTATTTCTGGAATTTCATGAAAGAATGTTGTGTGTACCAATAAACTAGTCTTTCTACAATGATTACCAAAATATCCTGTCCAAAATATCCTGTTCACTTTCTACTATACTGGGACATAGGCTTTTATTATCTTAAGCAAAGGACTATCTCCTTAATAATCACCAGCCCATAAAAAAATTAGCTGTTTATATATTATATGGCTCTATGTGAAAATAATATATAAAAGTCTAATGATTTCTAACTAACTGTACAGGAAAGAATATAAAGTCTTTCATTGTGTTATGGCTAGGCTTTCAGATTTCTTGTTTAATTGTGAATAAGTCTCAAAAGCAATATATGTGTTACTTTTCTTTTTGAATGTCATTTTAGAATGCGATTATCTGAACCATCTGCTCTGTGGGAAGTTGATCCAAACCTAAGTGTCATGAATTACTCTAGGGATTGGTTCTAAATTATTTTGCTAAACATTTAAATATGTATAAGAAGCAAAATCAATTTTTTTATACCTGTACCATATATGTAGAACATTTATTAAGTCCATATCAACAACAAAATAAAACTGAGTAACAGAGACTCTAATTTTTGATTCATTGGCATTGACTTTCTGCATTCAACCATCATATGTAGTGTTAATTGCTTAAATTCCACTATCATGGTAAAAGTAATTCCATTAAAATAAAAGCCTTTAATCAATAAAAAATCATTTTTTATTCTTGATAAATATTTTAATGTTTTGTTGTTATTTTACTGTAACCTCTAATCCACAGTAGATGCTTGTTAGGCTTTGTTAAACTGTCACATACAGTGATACAGTGTCACATTTATAATATCTAAGAATAAATGTAGAACCTCTCTCAGAGAGTATAATAAATAACCAAACTGTTATAAAACATATTACACTGGCAAATGGATTTAAATAATTAGAAGCATTTATTCTGAATAGTAAAAAGTTATGAAATAATTTTAAATATATTCCAAGTATGAGATTTTTCCTGAAGGCTGTTTATTTCTCATTATACATAGTTAGTTAAAATAAGAAATGCCTAATTTTCAAAAGAATAGCATAATTTTAAAATTGCCAGTGTATTGACAAAAGAATTTGTTTTATAAATCATAAAATGAAAGAGTAATTACTTATATAATTGTTTTCTTAAGAAAGAATAAAAATATGGATTGTGATTCCTTTTTTGGAAACAATAGTAATATAATTAAATATGGCTATCAATATAAAATAAAAATAAATATTATAAAAAGAACCATAATAACAATAAAAGTTTTAATAATCTACTGTATATATCCTGATTTTCTATAATAAACTCAATTAATTTGAAATTAGAAAAAATAAACTTTAATCACTAGCATTTGTCAAAGATGAAATTTATATGTTTGCATTTTCATAATGGACACATATGTAACAATGACTTGGAATGGTGACATAGATTATTTATAAGAAATTTTGACCCACAAGATTATTAAACTACTGTATTGGAATTATTACTTTTCAAATAATCACAAACAAGATAGATATCTTTCTTTCTGGAGTGAATTAAGTATATTTGGGGTTTTCTTTTTATGGTTTTTTTTTTTTTTTAAGATAAAGAATGAACAATTATCTCATTCAGTTTTGTAACTCTTCATTATTGCTAAGAAGCTCAACAGCCTTAAAAGCCTTCTTTTTTTTTTTTTTTTTTTACAATTTTCAATATGAATCCTAAAATTGTATAATACACTTTAAATACTCAAGATGTGTTTGCTAAAGGGGAAAAACATATAAAAACTAGTGCAGGGTAGCAGGAAGAATCCATGTGATAAAATATCTTTTGGTCTTATTTGTTCATTTGTTTTCTCTGTCACTAGTACTGGGATTCTAACCTTAGCAAAACCACTGGACAGGGAGAGCACCGATCGCTACATTCTAATCGTCACTGCGTCTGATGGCAGGCCAGATGGGGTGAGTACTCTCACTGGAAAGAGTTTTTAAAAAAGAGTATTAAAATAACTGAGATTATCTTTCAGTTTTTGACTTAAAGAATTTATCACTATCATGAACACATGAATTAATATCTTTCTTTTACCTGGAGGAATTACGTATACTTATTTGGAAAAGTATACTTTTTTCCTATGGGCTCTTCCGATAATAGATGGACCCTACTCTTAATCTTTATGATATTAAACAACTTTTGACTTGACAGAAGAGATACTTGTTTTTTACATTCTTATCCAATTTATGTGGAAAATAAAACTTAATCTAGTCTAAGAAGGATTTGATTCCATCAGAATCAGCACAGAGCTCTGGGAGTTTCATTATGTTGGAACCTATTTCCTTTAAAGTCACTGTTGTGGGGTAGGGAGTTAGAAGAAGAGAATTTGTGGATAAATATCTTGAAGCACTTAGGAAAATGATTTGATTAATTCCACAGGTTATTTATAAGCAACACTCTTGACTAATCTTAGATGATTAAAGTGGTTTAACAGCGGTAGAGCGTCGGCCTGGCACGTGGGGGACCCGGGTTCGATTCCCAGCCAGGGCACATAGGAGAAGCGCCCATTTGCTTCTCCACCCCCCCCCCTTCCTCTCTGTCTCTCTCTTCCCCTCCCGCAGCCAAGGCTCCATTGGAGCAAAGATGGCCCGGGCGCTGGGGATGGCTCCTTGGCCTCTGCCCCAGGCGCTAGAGTGGCTCTGGTCGCGGCAGATCGACGCCCCGGAGGGGCAGAGCATCGCCCCCTGGTGGGCAGAGCGTCGCCCCTGGTGGGCGTGTCGGGTGGATCCCGGTCCGGCGCATGCGGGAGTCTGTCTGACTGTCTCTCCCCGTTTCCAGCTTCAGAAAAATACACACACACACACAAAAATAATAAAATAAAATAAAGTGGTTTAAAAGGGTCCATAAATTTAGAAAAGTTAAATATTATTTCCTCTGCACCTAAACATTAGTCTTCAGGCCCTGGCTGGTTGGTTCAGTGGTAGAATGTCCGCCTGGTGTGTGCAAGTCCCAGGTTTGATTTTCGGTCAGGGCACACAGGAGAAGTGCCCATCTGCTTCTCCACCGTTCCCCCTCTAGCTTCTTTTTATCTCTCTCTTCTCCTCATCTGCAGCTATGGTTCAATTAGAGTGAGATGGCCCCAGGTGCTGAGGATGGCTCCATGGCCTCTGTCTCAGGTGTTAGAGAAAGCTTTTAGTTATAATGGAGCAAGGGCCCCAGATGGGCAAAGCATCATTCTTAGTGGGTTTGCCAGGTGGATCTCCATGCGGGTGCAAGCAGGAGTCTGTCTCTGCCTCCTCTCCTCTTACAAATAAAAAAATAAATAAATAAACAAACAAACAAATAAATAAAATTTTAAGAATAAATAAATTGGTGAGTCATTCTGAATTTTTTCCGTATTCTTCAAATAACCCCAACCACAACCACCACTATTCTGATTTTTAAACATTGTAACATTTTAATTTTTGGCAATATATCATTTGACTAGTTTTTTTACTCTTTGTATGCCACAAGAGTTTTTGGTTTTGTTTTGGTTTGATTTTAATTTTATCAAGTGCTTCTTCTAGAAATAATTTTAAATTCAGTATGGCAAAAATCATCCAGTTCAAGTGGTAACGTATCTCCAGTTTACTTGAAATGATTTCTTTGATATATATGATAAATTATAGGGGGAGCACAGTTATTTGAGGAGGATTGCTGAGAAGATTTGCCATGATAAAAATATATTAAATTTATACCTGGATAGTTTTGCCACCTTAATTAAATTCAAAAAAAATTGAGAGAAATACCTAAATTTAGTAATCACAATCTGACTATTGTAAGTTATTTGTCATTTTTCAAACATTAAACAGCTGTATATAAAAAATAAGATATACATAACTGTTTTAGTAAATAATGGAATCAATATTAGACACTTAGATATTAGCTGAGTGAAAAAAATGAAATCTAAGATTAATTTATATATATCCAATACCTTGATTAATATAGTGTGCCTGTGTTAAATATATGTAACAAAGTTAGTGAGAGTCTTAAGAAGAAAATAATTAAAGAACTTGATTTATGATGAAAATTTAATGGGTAACTTGTCTAGGAAGTAACCGAGGGCAAAATGCTAAAGAAGAGGAAGAATTATTCAGCAAAGAGTAAGGGATATAATTAGAGTAAAGTAATATTAATGAGAAGCATTCAGGTCAACCATTAGAATAGAAAAAAATTATAATATATAACTTTGAGATATGTAACATTATAAATCAGAAATTAATGTTAGTACTATTTGCTGGGACCTTTAAAGCCTGAACTTAAAAATAAAATTTGTTATACAAGAGAAAGGATTAAAAACTAATAGTATATTAAAATATCTGACATAGTCTCAATCTACTAATTTTGTTTTTTGTCCACATTAAAACCTAAAAATAAGTTATGGGTTAAAATTAGTGGTTTGGTTCCTTCTAGACCATATTTTTTCAGTTATTTACTTGTATATTTAATTTTCTTTTACTAGGTTATTTAACATTTTTAGTACCTAATATTTTGTTATTCCTGTAATCATTAAAGTCTCATTCAGCTTTAATATTATAAACATTTTAAGTAGATTTGTTTTATTTTCAAAAATGAAGTGAGAGTATTGATAAAGAAACATTTAGATTTAAAATAAAAGCTTCATCTGTAAATTTTATGATTTATATAATTTTATGGATGGACTTACATGTGGGCACATATAGGGGGTTTCTAAAGAAGAAAGACTAAAAAATAATAATTTTCTCACATTTTTATAACACTTTTTTTTTTTTTTTTTGCATTTTTCTGAAGCTGGAAACAGGGAGAGACAGTCAGACAGACTCCCGCATGCGCCCGACCGGGATCCACCCGGCACGCCCACCAGGGGGCGACGCTCTGCCCACCAGGGGGCGATGCTCTGCCCATCCTGGGCGTCGCCATGTTGCGACCCTCCTGGGTGTCGCCATGTTGCAACCAGAGCCACTCTAGCGCCTGGGGCAGAGGCCACAGAGCCATCCCCAGCGCCCGGGCCATCTTTGCTCCAATGGAGCCTTGGCTGCGGGAGGGGAAGAGAGAGACAGAGAGGAAGGCGCGGCGGAGGGATGGAGAAGCAAATGGGCGCTTCTCCTATGTGCCCTGGCCGGGAATCGAACCCGGGTCCTCCGCACGCTAGGCCGACGCTCTACCGCTGAGCCAACCGGCCAGGGCTATAACACTTTTTTTAATCTAAACATTTAATCGTTTCCTTTGCAAAGTTATAGTGAAATGAACTATTAAAAATCATGGTTCTCAAAAAAAAGTTGTTTAATGAGCACAGTTCCCAGGTGGATGAATATTTTTAAATCAAAATGATTACTAGCAATATGTGTGAAACGAATTGCAAAGATATAATTTGAAAACTTGATCATAAGAAAACTCCTTCCTACCACTTCTAAAAAGAGTTTAAAGAAGAAAGGAGCTAATATTCTCTTGGTCACTGCTAATTTTTGTAGAAAATATTGAGGAAATTTAATCTGACATTCCTATATTTATTTTCATTTTTCTAAATTTAGTGTGTCAATAATATTTGAAAAGAAATTTGTACATGTAAATTAAATATCTCATTAATGCATTATATAAATATTTAGATTTCTTCAGTTATTATGACTACAATAAAATATTTTCTAGATTTTAATAATTATATTTATTTGAAATTACTTTCAAATTTATAAAGTTGCAAATTCCTTAATAAAGCTGCTATTTTTTATTTATGATTTTAATTTGTGTTTACATAGATTCAAGTGTACCACCGAATATGTCCCCCCCCACCCCCTTATTCCCCTTGCCCTCTCTATAACCCCTCTCCCCATTGCCTTCCCCCCTTCCCTCCAGGATTTGCTGTCCTGTTCTCTATAATGCTGTGTTATATATATATAATTTCATTAATCTCTTTCCCTTCTCTGATCCCATCTTCTCTTCTAGTTTCCCCCTGACCTCTTTCCCTCTGGCTCCTACTATTCTTTATTCCAGTATTTTCACATTTTCGCTGAAATGAACTTTGATTGAAAATTTTACGTATTATAAATTTATTTACTAGTTATATATTACCTAATTTATATTTAACAATAGTATCTAGAAGAACTCCCAAATGCATTTTTTGAAAGAAACTACATTTCACTTCCTCTTTAGAAGTCTCTGTACATTATTAACTTTTAAGCTAAACTAAGTCCAACCAATCTGAGCTAAAAAGGCATTTTATTGGAAAAATCTGGGCAAAGTTTATTATATTTATGATTATAATTTGACTTACAATCAGAGAGAAAAATATTTTTCTTAACCCTCTTAGGTTCCTGGCTGGGTCTGAAAATTAAACTAAGATAGAGTAATAGAAAAAGGTATAGAAATTTATTTAATGTGTTTTATATGACATGATAGGCCCCATAAAAAATAAAAAGCCAACGAAATGGTGAAACCTACCTGCCTTTATATTATAGTAGTAGTTTGAACAAAGAAGCAATTGTGTAAAAATGACTAAACTATATAGAGAGGTTAAAAGATTATTAAGATTATTTTAGCAAGGTCTCTAGTATAGAATTCTCTTGGTCTCAACTTCTTGCTCTTATTGAGAAGAATGTCTCTTTCTGGTACAGAAAGAGGATCTTTCATATGGAAATTTTATATGTTGTTTTTAAGAAGTAGAATAAAGTCACAATATTTTTTCTGTATTTTCTGCTTTCCAAGTGCCTTCGATTCAAAATAGTCAATATGCCAAAGTGGCATATTTTGGGGTGATATACTCTAAGCTTCTTTAACAGTCAATGGCAGCATTAGCCTTTAGGAATGTGGCTATAAATAACAAAGAATTCTAAAAACAGTAGCTTGCAAATAAGCAGACTTACTTGTCTAAAATAAAAAGAAATCTAGAGGTGAACAAGAAAGGGCTTGTGCAAAGGCACAGTGTTATCACAACAAACCAGGGTTTAAATGGCTCATCGCTGCCAATCAATCACAGAGATGAATCTGAGTAATATAAGAGTTCTTTAATTCAGATTGCCAGAAAAATGAGAAGACAGGGGATTCCTGTTCATATGAATTGCCCTAACATTCTCCTGGTACTGGCTGTTTTTATAGTGTTCAAGAGGTAAAGTCTGTGCAATTAGTATTTTTACAATGTGCAGGAGGTGGGATTTCAGATGGCAGGAATGCCTCCCTCTCCTCGGTAAATTCTTCTAATGTAACACAGGCCCAATGAACATGGTCCTATTTGGTGTGCATGGTAAATCTTCAAGACAGATGAGGTCAGGTGTCTCCCAGGAATAGCCAAGACCTGGCCCCTCTGAGACCATCTGCCTCTGGGTATTCTCTGAAAAGAAAATAAAAAAAGAAGAAAGAAAGAAATGACTCCTTATTCCCTTAGTAATAAAGAGTTAAGATTTGTAAATTAAAGTTCTAATTCATTTATAGGCCTTAACTGTGCAGTCTATCCTGTTGCTAGGCTTTTACAAACAACTATTGTGATTTAAACTACCAGAATTGTCTGATCCCTCCCAAGTGTCAGCCTCTAAGGTCTCCTCCCATTATAAAGGGGAAGGCCAAGCCCATTATGACAGAATGACAAGTAGATGAACTATTTCTGAACCTTTACATAATCTCCTTTTCATTGCAACTAAAGCTATTTTTACTGAAGCCAATTTTTTTTTGTGTGTGTATTTTTCCCAGGTATTTTTTTTTTTGGAAAATGAAACTGTGATAGATTTATTTGGATATATATGCTTTTATATTTTAAAAAAACATAATTTTATTATTTTTAAACTTTTTATTGAAGTTTTTGGGCAACATTGGTTAATAAAATTATGCAGGTTTCAAGTGCACAATTCTATAATACATCTGTATATTGCATTATGTGTTCACCTCCTCAAGTCTCCTTCTATCACCATAGACCTTATTTTAAAAGAGAATGAGCCACTTGTTCATTCTTTTTGGAAAACACAGACTTATAGTTCTTGGTTGGGAATAAGAGGTTGATATTTTGGTGTTTTCTGAAATAAATCTTCCAGAAGTATAATTTTTAAAAATTAGTATGTAAATTTCACCAACTGAGAATCTTTCCCTAATAAGAAACATAAACATTCTGTAGGGTACTAATCCATGTTAAAACCTATTATTGTCATCTTTCTGAACTAATCCAAAAAAATTACATTACTGTGTTTTACAACTAACTAAATCTATAACTATTTCAATAGATTTAAAAGATAGAATCTAATGTGTATCTCAGAAGTCCTCATTATTCATAAGTAACCAAGTAATTCAAATGCAAGTAGTCTTGGGTTACTTTTCAAGAAATATATAAGCTGGATATTATTCTCTGTATATTTATGACTTTACATTTCTGCCAAATACAGGAATAATATATATACATATATGTAAAATACACTAAGCATGGAAAAATACATCTACATAGTTTATAAAGATTAGCCCCTATTAGCACAGATATCATAGACTTGTTATTTAACTTCTCAGACTAGTTAGTGATCCAATTCTCTTCTTTACCCAGTCACAGGCGGAAGTCTTTGATGGAGGACCGAAATAGTCCATAAATATTCCACTCCATAATGTGAAGAAAGGGAATTTTAAAGAATAGGCTATGCAGGGATTCCTTGGGTAACAACACAGTTCCATTCCTATGACAGTGATGTAACCTGAATTTTGGTGTAAGTCAAAGCACATCCTAGCCTAACACAAACAGAACATTTGCACTTTTAATAGTCCAAAATTCTGTAGGTAAGCCTACTGAGGGACCCCACTCCCTCCCTCATAGGCCACGTTACTGTGTATTCTTCCGCTGCGCAACCAAACTAGTTCGCCCACATAATCCATAAGTACAATGCTAATGGTGTAAGCTGAAACATTCACATCTCAATTTTTTAAAGTTTTTATGGGAGTGAGCATTATAAACTCAAAACATCATAAGTCGACACTATTGAAACCTGAAGACCCCCTGTGTACTGATAAAGTTAATTGACAGAGGATTACAGATGAACTGGCATAGATAGGATCAAGCAGTTTGAAGGGAAGTAAGTAAACTCTAGAGTGGCTACTTTTAAATTTTGGTTCCAGGTTGTCAAATTTAATGTTTTGTTCATGCTTAGGCAAATTGAGAGCTACTGTTACTTTAAAAGCACGTCTCTTTTACTGGTTTTAACTCCAACACAATGTTTACAGAAACAACATTTGTTAAACTGCTTTTTGTTGAAAGCAATGTAGACTTCTTGGCAAAAATTTTAACATATATATATATATATGTATATATATATATGAAAAAAAAGAATTATCTGTATTTTATCCATCACATAACCTTTGAATTTACACATATCTATGTACATCTTCAAACAAGTGTATGTCTGTGTGCATACATATTTTAAATTAGATAATTTCATGAAGATACATACAGAATATTACACAAACCATAATTGTGTATCTTAATGAATTTTCAAATAAGGAACACAGCTATATAATTACAACTCAGAACAAGAAACATAAATTAATAGACCCCAGAAGCCTAGCTTATGATTTTGCCATTTTTTCCTCCATCTCTACAAATAAGTTACTCTATCCTGACCTCTGTCATAATGGAGAGATTGTCCAAACACTAAAATTTATGTACTCAACTCATATAGTATATACTGTTTTGTAAGAAAGTATGTACTTCTTGCATTTAATTTTGTAATAAAATTTATCCATGTGATTACCTGTAAGAATAATTTGTTCATTCCTACTACTATATATTATTTTATTACATGTAAAAGCACAATCTATATGGTGGTCATTTAGGTTGTTTTCAGACATAGAATGTACAACACTCTTCTCATCATCTTTGACACATATTTAAATAAAATATTACTGGACTCATTTATACTGCAGTATGTACAAATCATTCTAAATAGCGATATAAATTTTCACAGAATAAATTGATGGATATAGCCAGCACACAAATAATAATAATAATAATAATAATAAATAAACCTATTATCAATACCCAAGAATTCCTTTCTGTGTATGATAATTTTTAAATGACTACTGGACATTGCATATGAAAACATTCTAAAGGCTTGGGATAAAATTATGTTGCTTAGAAGAGGATTAAATTTATTTTATTTCTTGTAAAATAGGAGCAGATCACTTTGATTGAATCAGTTCAAATGTTGGGTTTTAATCTAAGACCTGGTCTAGACCTCATGCACCATTACTCATAGAGTATAGAACTTTAGTGATTCCAACATAAAGGATGGGACATTTATTAAGACTTCATCTCCAGGCTGGCTAGGAGCCTTTACCCTACGACTGCTGCAAAATCTCTTTAATTTATTCCCTCTTCATGGGGAGCTTTTTAGGTTTTCACCTCATGTCACTTACAAATTAGGGCTAAATTAAATTTGGTTTATATTTTTTAAAACAAAAGTTAGGTAATTTCCTTGCAGGTACATCTGTTTTTTTCTCAACTTTGTACTTATATGTCATTAAATATTTAATATCATAGCATAATAGATTTCCAGCTTATGCTCCTTTCTTTCTGTAATTTTGGCCTCTGCCTTCAGCGATCTGCCTCACATTGTGACAGAGTCAGGTGGAGGGAATGTGCTGGATTCAGGTTTTGATGACAAAGAGCAATTTCCAGATTGATTCACATTTGAATATATTCCTTGATTGTGCAAAAGTCACTAACCTATTTACTATTCTCTGGTTCCAGCAGGCAAGGGATTTAATTTTTAACCAGGTAGTATATTTGACTATGCAGTCTTAGGAAATGGTAGCACCAAAGGGTTTCAGCTGGCCAGGGATCTACCTTTTAACCAGGTAGCACATACTCCCGAAAGGCAGCAACTGCAGGCTGAACCAAAAACACGAGGCTAATGTGTTCCAAAAGGAAAATGTATTTTAAAAACACCTGGGTGCAGGTGGGCTGAGATCAACCAAGGGTGTCAGCTTCAAATGTGGGAGATAGTGGTAGATATAGGGGCCAAGGGTGAATTAGCATTATCTTGGTTTATGGCCTTAGTCGTTGACTTGACAATAAGCAGAAGGAGGAGGAGTCAGCTACAGAAAAACCTTCTCTGCAAGTTTTTTCTGATGTAGCACAGGCCTAGTCAGTGTGGTCCTATCTGGTGCCCTTGGTAAATCTTCAAGACAGCCAGGGTCAGGTATTTCCCAGGATTAGCCCCGTCCTGGTGCCACTGGGAATTATCTGTGAATTTCTCTTACAGACTCTTATTTTCTTTAGGATGCAAAGTAAAGACTTAAGATTGGTGAACTAAGTTTCTAATTAATTTACAGGCTTTAAGTTTTCCTAGTAAATCCTGTGGCTAAGCGTTTATAAACAACTATTGTGATTTAAACACCCCTAATTTTCAGATCCCTCCCCAATGTAAGTCCTGACATTCCTTCAAAAGTAAACTTTTTGCTACATTTCATAGTAAAGGCCAGGAAACCACTAACAGAGAGAATAGCAAGCAAATTAGCTATAACTTTACAGTGGGGGATGAGAATGTGCTGTTTTGAGCCCTTCTTCCTCCTTTTGGCCTGCATTCTCAGAATGGCAGCTGAGTAGCCATTTTATCTATCAATTACTAGTAAATTTGCTTACGTACTATTTCCTTAGTCTGTATAATGATAAAGCTATTATTTAATTAGTGGTGTAGATGGTCTTCAAATTCTTGATTTAGATGTGAAGCTAGAAAATTACTAACGTAGTAGTTTTTGGGAACATTTGTTTACCTAAAAATAACCAGTTGCCATACAGTGCTATTTTATAATATACTAGTTTTATTTAAAAAATATAAGTGGTAAAAAAAATACAGAAATGTTACATTTAGGAGAGAAAGGGGTGCATGTATAAAAATGTGGTAAAGACAAAGGTAAAAATCACATTCTAAAAGTTAGCCTCCAAGAAATACTTGACATTTTCCCTTTAATATCCTCAATTTTTTCCCATCTGTTTTTGAAGTGTTTGAAAATCACAAGCTTCTTTCCTTTTATTATTTTTTGGAAATCTAAGGAATAGGAATGGTAATGAGATGCGTTTCAGAAAAACATTGCCACAGTGAACAATGAACTGATATAAAAATAACTCCTCTTACATTTATCCTTTTTTTCTCTTTAAGACCTCAACTGCCACGGTAAACATAGTGGTGACAGATGTCAATGACAATGCTCCAATGTTTGATCCTTATCTACCCAGAAATCTATCTGTGGTGGAAGAAGAAGCCAATGCCTTTGTGGGTCAAGTAAGGGTAAGTATAATATGTGTTAAATGATGGAGCATTAGAATTATTTGAAAGCAAACAGTGAGAGCTCTCACTTGGGTATAAAGCAAGATGATAATACAGTGTATGCATTCTCAATCACTGTGCTGAATATTCTTCGAGATTTTTTAAAAATTATATCATGTCCATTTGGATTTAACTTTTTAAGCTTGTTGATTTACATTTTACAAATATTAAGTCATTTAATAGTGATTCAGTTAAAGTAGTCTTTGCTTATTTAATATACATTTTTACTTTCTAGAATTTTTATAAGGTATTTTTAAAGAAATGTGTAACTATCTATAACACTAAGTATAAATTTGAATATATATACCTAAAAATACAATTGTTCAGATGTAAATTCATTTGATGTATAAACGTGTCTTTAGCATGTACTATATACTTTATATATTGCACACTAATGTATATACTCAATACTCATTTCTAGGCATGCTTTTCTGATTTCTAACTGTACATATTTGTGAGTTTCTGTAGTTTTTTTAATAAAATATCTATTTCCTTCCCCTTTTTCTTCCTTCCTTCCTTCCTTCCTTCCTTCCTTCCTTCCTTCCTTCCTTCCTTCCTTCCTTCCTTTTTTTTCCTTCCTTCCTTCCTTTCTTCCTTTTTTCCTTTCTTCCTTTTTTCCTTCCTTCCTTTTTTCCTTCCTTCCTTTTTTCCTTCTTTCTTTCTTTCTTTCTTTCTTTCTTTCTTTCTTTCTTTCTTTCTTTCATTCTTTCTTTCTTCTTTTTCTTTCTTTCTTTCAGCAAAAACAGGCCATGATTGGTTTTGACCATAGTTAATGCTCTATAAGCCATAAGATGAGGCCACATTTTGAGAAAAGTATACATATTTGGAGGCATTTACCTTAGCTGAAGAATTTATATCGTCTCTAGACAAGGAGGACACTTTCTCAAGTGTTCTGTGTTTAGGTTTCAGGATCCTACCTCTTCTTCCCTGTGAAGGCCTGAGTTTTGAATAGGAGGTTCCCTGGTGCTTTGAAGTAAGACTTCTCTATAAATCAACTTCTCTTACAATCAGTCAAAGGGTCTGATTTTCATTCTAATATTTTCTCTGGCTTCAAAAAAGGAGTTTCTTTAAATGCTGTTTTGTAGAACTTCTGACTTACTGACCATGCCCTAACATATTATATGGTTAGTTTGAGTCCCTCAGTTTTTCCCCCAGAGCATGGATAATACTACCAAGTCCACAGTCATTATTGTTATCATTGTCACTCTCTCAGATCCTGGACAGACTGCATCAAGCATGCATTCCCTTATGCCTTTATGTCATCCCAAGACAACAGGAGAGAGTCTTGGTAATTATGTATTACAACAGTCCAGGAGGTCGTGAGACCCTGAGGGAAGCAGGCCACCCAACTCCAGAACCTTCCTGGTGTCAAACTTTTACTGTGGATTCTACATGAATAAACCTAACAAAACAGATTCAGGTATAAATAATTATTTAATTATTCAAGTAATACTGTAGGGAAGTAATGAAGTGATGCAGAGAAGAGATGGTAGCCAGTAACGGGATTGCTACTAACCGTCTATTATAAGGAGGACTGAAGATTAATTTCAAGGACAAATTCTGGGAAATGGTATGAAACACATTTTCCAAAATTATTGATCCCAAGAAGTGATAGATCTTGCAAATTCACATACTAAATCCTAAAAGTTTTTAGTCACACTTGCTGTTGAAGGGGCACATTTTCAACACATCCTGCTTTCTATGCAGGCAAGCAGCCAACTCTCTTTGATTCTGATAGAAAGGCATTCAGTTAGACAGCAGAAGCTAGCAGATGGAAGTTGACCAGAGAGTATGTATAATCTAAGGGACATGTTTGGGGCACACTGACAGCTTTTTTATACCAAGCAGATGAAGTGATCAGAGGGGCACGTGCAGAAAACATAGAAGGGAAACAATACTGAGGTTGATTCATGAAGGATGAATACTGGTGAAAGAATTTGGAAGGAATTAGAAATTGTCTAGAAGAAGATAATTGCATGAATAAAAGTGATTAATAAGAACATGTGATATAACTTAATTACAGTCAATAAGATGTGACATATCGGCCCTGGCTGGTTGGCTCAGAGGGAGAGCATTGGCCCGGCATGAGGAAGTCCTGGATTCAATTACCATCCAGAGCACACAGGAGAAGTGCCCATCTGCTTCTCCACCCTTCCCCCTCTCCTCCTCTCCTTTCTTTCTGTATCTATCTTCCCCTCTGGCAGCCAAGGCTCCACTGGAGCAAAGTTGGCCCTGGGCGCTGAGGATGACTCCATGGCCTCCACCTCAGGTGCTAGAATGGCTCTGGTTGAAAAAGAGCGAGCAATACTTTAGATGGGCAGAGCATAGCCCTCTAGTGGGCATGCCAGGTGGATCCTGGTCAAGTGCATGCAGGAGTGTGTCTCTGCCTCCCCACTTCTCACTTCAGAAAATACCAAAAAAAAAAAAAAAAAAAAAAAAAAAGATGTGACATATAAAAAACATTTCTTTATAACATGCTGTAGAAGGTGATAGGGGGACCCCTGGACAGTCTGAGGGGGTCATCAGAATTTTATTATATAAAGATTATTTCTGGGTATATAATGGCAGATTCTAAATTCAAAGAGCTAAATTAGAAGGCAGTTATAATAGCCCAGACATATGTGGCTTGAACTAATATAATTGTCTAATTATAATGATAATTAAATTACATTACAGTTGTCACTCTAGGATGCCACATTGATGAAAACTGAAAAACTATTCAGTTATATCTACCAACTATTCAGATATTTTAAACAGGTATTGAAATGATTTAGGAAAATTATCTTTCAAATTTCTCTTAATTTACTGAGCATTGGAGACATAAATCCATATGGAATATACAACTAATAACACATATGTAGACCTTAACATAATGATTAGTTTTTAGTTACTTTTATTCTTCTTTTATCTTATTTTTGCCACTTTTCCTAGTGATTCTTTGGCTTAAAAGGAATTACAGCATTAAGATTTTTTATCTTCTAGTTCTTAAATTTGATAAAACAAATGGTCTCTATAATTTATTTCAATCTTAAAAATTAAAATACAGACCTTGGCACTCATAAGTTGACAAAGCAGTAATTGCCGTGGTTTTAGGCAATAACATATTTTCTTAAAAACTAAATGAGCTTTAAAGTACAAAGGAAGGGAAAAACACCCCAAAAAGATGAATGCAACTGATCCCGCACAGTTTCAGACAAGTTGTAATGTTCACAGAATAGAATTTTGATACATAATAATGGTCTCCTGTTGCTGCCTAATGATAATTATATAAAATATCAATTTTACTGAATGACTCATGCTCTGGTTTATAAAATTTAATTTTAATTGTCACTAATACTACGAAGATACACTTAAAACCAAGATATGTATGGTTAGTTATTTTACTAAATTTGAATTATTGAGATTGAATTTTGTTCTGACAATGTTTTGATGTGAATAAACCAATATTTAAATTCAAATGCTATAAGAACGTTGTATTTATTAATGTAGCATTGTAGTATCAAACTTTATTAAAAAGAAAGTACTCCTCAAGCAATATTTATAGATTTTTACAGAGTAAAATGTTTAATCAGCATAGTAATATTTTAACATAGAATTTACTATACATAGGTACAATATAATATACCATACTTAAATTTAGGAATTTTCTCCATATTCTCAAAGCACTTGCAATAGCAGTACATTTGGGAAAAAATATGTATGCAGGAAAAAAAAACAAGAAACACAGTAAAAATAGACTCTGTCTATGTCAAGTGTCAAATGTGTCATACCAATTATTTACTGAAAGGAAAGAGCAATACTGCAAAGGACTGAGGTGGCTATGTCAGGGTTCACAGGAAAATGTCTCATCTGCAGAACCTTGACAAATTAGGGAGTATATAGATTGAAAACAAAGAAAAAGAAAGAAATGTACCAGGCAGATGTGATACAAGACAGAATTAAATCGAAGAAGCAATTTGAGAGCCAGTCAATAGTTTGATAATAATGGAGTGTTTGTTTAGAAGAGTTCTGAAAAATTGACCTAAAACATGTTGCATTCACATGGAGAAGTAGGAAGACCTAATGAAATAGCCACTGATACAGAGACTTTACTTTTCATTGTGAAGTTTTGCTTACTACCTTTCACATTATTTCACAGCACATAGAATCCAAAGGGCCTGTAAGTATATTCTGACTGTGAACCGCATGCCAATAGTTTATCTTTAAAATGAATCACATATGTTAGATTTTATACCAGCTCCTGCAAAAGTCTCGGTGGATCCCAAATTCCTGGGTGCACAGAAATAAAAGAGGAGATTTTTTTAAAGATTTTATTTATTAATTTTAGAAAAAGGAGAGAGAGAGAGAGAGAGAGAGAAGGGGAGGAGAAACAGGAAGCATCAACTTGTAGTAGTTGCTGCTCATATGTACCTTGATCAGCAAGCACTGGGTCTATTATTGGGAATATTATGTATGTCATTCTAAACAAGTTTGGTGAAATGCTTTGATGTGTCTCCCATATTCTATTTATTCCTAAAAATTAAGGGTCTGCTTGGAATAATTTATTCTAATGTGTAAGAGCCAGGCAGATAAATTGGTCTCATTATGAAAGCCTGGTCTTCAGAAGTGAGTAATTATGATGCTTAGTTCAATATAATGTGTGTCATTTACATTTATTTCTCAACTAAAGTCTGACGGATTCAATCTTGATTATGGGTTGGGAAGTGAAGAGAAGATCTATTTCAGTAAACACTGTCTGAGATACAGGATCATAAAGAGAATGTCTTTGTAATTGTCGAACAGAATTTAGCATAAAGGAGAACAAGGTGGTATTTGTACTTTGGCACGGTACTTGTATTTAGGTGCTTCAAAGCCTTGCTCTATGTGTATCTGGGGTGAGTGGAGGTTTAGGGGAGAGCAATGCAGGGAAGAAGGCTTGGAGTTCATATCAAAGGTTTCTAGCCTTCATGATAGTATAATTTGAGGAGTTTCTTAGGAGCCCGAATTCTCCTTAAATTTTTTTTTTTTTTTGTATTTTTCTGAAGCTGGAAACGGGGAGACAGACAGACTCCCGCATGCGCCCGACCAGGATCCACCCAGCGCGCCTGCCAATGGCGAGGCTCTGCCCACCAGGGGGCGATGCTCTGCCCCTCTGGGACGTTGCTCTGTTGCAACCAGAGCCACTCTAGCGCCTGGGGCAGAGGCCAAGGAGCTATCCCCAGCGCCCGGGCCAACTTTGCTCCAATGGAGCCTCGCTGCGGGAGGGGAAGAGAGAAACAGAGAGGAAGGAGAGGGGGAGGGGTGGAGAAGCAGATGGGCGCTTCTCCTGTGTGCCCTGGCCGGGAATCGAACCCAGGACCTCTGCACGCCAGGCCGACGCTCTACCACTGAGCCAACCGGCCAGGGCCTCTCCTTAAATTTTTTATCTTAAATTATTTTTCAGAGTAGCATTTGGTATGAATGCATGCTCAGGTGCATCAGCAGAGGTGTTTTTGGAAACAGCATTGTCTCTTAAGATTAACGTTCTAAGCATTGTATACAATGCAGAATGTGCTACTACCCAGCAAATTGCAGTTAATATATAGAAATTCTTATGCTGAACAGACTCTTTTAGCTCCGAGTATCAGAAATGGAGCCTGAGTCAACACAAATATTCTTCCAGTTCTAAAACAAAAGAGGCTAAATTTTTTAATGTGAAATAAAAATGTATTCCCAATGTGAGATCTGCATATTCATTCTCAGTGGAGATGAAGTGATAAGGATTTAGTTCTAAATCCTTAAAGCAATTTCAAAATCACTAGTAAACTGCAGTGTTTAGAAGGATAGTGATGGTGTCATTTAAAAATAATTATAGTTCCTTCAAATAGACAATTTAATATTAAGCAAAATAAATCTGACCCTCACTGGTCTGTGTTTGATTAATGTTGTCATCTCTCCGTGTGGGGTTCTAAAAATAAAATGAAGGTGGGGAGCTTTATGGTCTTTTATTTATTTCTTGTAGCTCAACATGACTTTCAACAGTACCTAAAACTGTAATACTTCTTTGTTAAGTGGGCCACAAATGGGAAATTTTATGGCTTCCCTTGTCAAGTCAAACTATGTAATGCAATACTGTTCTCAGTTAAGGGAAGGAAAAACACCCAGCCACTTTAAAATATTGGTGGCTTTCCTTTAATTCTGCTACCTGAAAATATTTATCATGGAGATTTATCCGTGCCTGGTAAATATTTTTGAAATTGGGTGACCGTTCAGATATTCAATTATCAGTTCTTAAATTTGTTAGAAAATTTTATGCATCTGTTTTAACAATATATACTTGGGACCTACCTTTTTAGTAGGTATAGTCTTACTAGCAGGTATTATAACACTGGGGAACAATTATTTTTCATTCTCTGTTGCATGAGGTTTTAGAACTTTTTATATGTATTTCTGCATCACTGATTCCAAATAAATCCATTTTTTTTGGTGCATGCTCTAGTTTTTATGCAATTTTAATTTCTTTTGGTCTCAGTTAATGGCATGCATTGGTTTTTAAATTGGAGTTAAAGGGCAATGACTCTTGGATTGAACATAACCACAAGGAAATTAATGTTTTACAAACATCACTTTTATATAATTGTAGTTGTTTTTAAATGTAAAATATTATTATCTGATAAAAACACCTTCTTATTTTGTTTCAAGATTGAATTATGGCTTCTTTGAGTAGGCATAAGTGTAAGAATAGTCCTGACACCTTCTGTTATATATGTGGCTGTTACACACTTCAACGTCAAAGGCGCAATATTTCATCATTTGTGACACGTGCATATATTGCCTATTTTCAAGTTCCCCTTGGTGCTCAAGACAGGATTTGGACTCCTCATGTTGTGTGTCATGATTGTGAGGAAATGCTTCATGACTGGACAAAAGGAAAACGCAAAGGAATGCTTTTTGGTATTCCAGTGGTTTGATGAGAACCTAAGGACCACAGCAGTGACTGTTATTTCTGTCTGATCCATACAAAAGGCATCAGCAGGAAAAAAAGCATGTTATCACATATCCTAATATTCCTTCAGCAATACGACCTATCCCACACTCTTAAGACACTTCTGGTTCCAGTTTTCAATGGTTTTATTTCTTGTAAGGATGAAGAAAGTGAACATGGTGATCAAGTATATTTTGATAAGATGCATGAGGAAATGGTTGTAGAATCTGAAGGGTCTTCTTCTGATCCCAAGCAGTCATTAACCCCTCAGCAGTTTAGCCAACCCAAATTGAATAACTTAGTAAGAGATTTGGGCCTATCAAAGAAAGCAGCTGAGTTATTAGCCTCCAGGCTTCAAGAAAAGAATGTAATTCACTGGTCTGTTAAAGTATCTATTTCAGGAAGCGTAAACAAATTTTTGTGGACTTTTGTTTTCCAAAGACAAACACTTTGTTTACTGTCATGATATCAGTAGTTTTCTTTCTCAGCCAGCTAGGTGTTACCACTTACAGTCCAATAGAATGGCAGCTATTTCTTGACAGCTCTAAATGAAATCTGAAATGTGTTCTCCTACACAATGGTAATGTTTATGCAGTGGTTCCATTTGGGTATTCAACTCAAATTCTGATGCAATCATATCTTTTAGTGTATTAGTGTATTTACTACATTATATAAATTATTATGTTTTCACAAAGATGATGCCCAAGAAGACATTATACTTCATTATGTTAAACTAAATGTTGAAAATTTTATAATAAGATGAAAACCTAAAATCTGAATTGCAAAAAAACTGTAGCTTACAGAGCAAAACTAATGTCATATTTGAGATCAGAACACTTGAGTTAGGTAAGAACAAGTGCTTTTGTGGATGCAACAGAAATTTTGTTTCCCAGTAAATAAGTGCACATGTACATGTGTATACATTGTGTTTACATATAAATATTCATAGCTGTATTATGCCAGATGGACAATGAATTATATCCACCTCCATCCACATGGTCGCCAATGACATCTTTATTGCTAAACATAATTTTTATCAGAATAACTTTAATACTGCATTTGAAATGTGTCTCTACTTCTTGAAGCTTTACTATATTTGTTTATAGTTGTCATGTTTAAGAATGCCTGATTGTTTTTTGCCTTTTCTTAATCTGATTCCTTCTTAAAATTTTTTTTGAAATAGAGTATTATTCCTTCCTTCTATATTTATAGAAGTATAATTGGTATACCAAATATCTAAACACAACATAACCAATTTGCTGACTTTGAGTTTGGATATATGTATTCACTTTTGTTATCATCTCCACAATCGATGTAATGAACATACTCAAAACTTCCAAACAAACTTTGAATTTTGAAAGTATCTTCTTAGTTGTTTTTCTGATTCTATACATATGGTACCTCTTGGGAAATTCCGCTCATCTTAAAACCCACAGTCTTTTTTTAATTGTATTTTATTGTGGTGACATTGGTTAACATAATTATACAGGTTTGAGATGCCCAATTCTACAACAAATTTCACTTGGATGCTGATGTCTCTCATAGATATATCTTTTAAGCTACAGCCTCAAAGAGGTAATTATCTGTAAAAGAAGCATACTTGTATGTCCTACAGGCATCTCAAATTCAACATATATAAGATTGAACCCTTATTTTTATCTTCCTCATAAAGGGCTCCTTCTTCAGGATTGTATTTCTTTGGTAAATATGTTATAAGGCAAGCAAAATGTTGAGAAGCCATCCTAGTTACCTCTTTTTCCAAAACTGTCCATATTCAGTCAATCACCAATCCTGATAATTTTACATGTTTCATATTATTCTCAAATCCTTTCCTCTCTCCAAACAACCATAGTCAGTCTCTAATTATTTTTCACCTCAACTCTTACTACACTCTCTTAATTGCTTATCTTGACACTGGTTTTGACACTCATAATTGTCCTCAGTGTAACTGCAGGAATGATGTCTCTAACAAACAAGCTGAACTATAGGACATAAGAAGTATACCACAATGCAACAAACAAGACATAACTCCCCCTACTACTATTTTGTGACTTTACCTCCAACAATACTAACCTGCTCGTAATTAATAATATATATTCTCAGAACTCTCTTTTGTCTCACTGTCTCTCTCTCTCTTTTTTTAATTTTGACCCCACTCGTGCCCCCTGCCTCGATTTCTTCTTCTTCCCTTTTTTGTTTACATAATTCATCCTTGAAAATTCTAGTCATATATAATCTCCTCCAGAAAACCTTTTCCAAAGTTTTCTATAAGCTGTGTTTCCTTCTCCTAGCCTCAAGTTACTGTGCACAACTTTTTGATAGTACTTATTAAAGTACATTTAAGTTACATTCATATCAAAATTACTTGAAATCAGAATCTATGTCAAACTGATCTTAGAAACTTCACTGCCCTGCCCATTATCTGACCCTTAGCAGATGCTAAGTTAAACTAGACTTAATGGTATTAAAATTATCAAAATTAAATTTTATATAGTGAGTCATAAACATGTAGAAAGAGAAGAGATATAATAAAAATGCAACATCTAAAAACACATACTTGGTTTACCTCACTCACATACTCACAAGTAAATAAGTTTTTCTGATAAATAGAGAAAAAGTTTTTATATCTATCCACTTTTAGAATTTTAGTTTGTATAATCGTACACACAGAGTTAATTTTCAAAGCAATGTTATTGCAAAGAACAAGTAAAATTTATGTTGGTAAAGGGCAAAATATTTACCACTCAGGAGACAAGGAAATAATAATGAAGATGTTCTCAGGTATGAGAAGATTACATAGAGGGAAACTATAGCCAACCTTCTTGGTTACAATTTATTTTATTACATCTTATTTAATTCATTGGGGTGACACTAGTTAACAAAATTATTCAGGTTTCATGTGTGCAATTCTAAAATACCTCACCTGTACACTGTATTGTGTGTTCACCACCCCAAATGAAGTCTCTGTCCATCACCATCTATCCTCCCTGTACCTTTATCCACTTCCTCTACTCCAGGGGTCCCCAAACTTTTTACACAGGGGGCCAGTTCACTGTCTCTCAGACCGTTGGAGGGCTGGACTATAAAAAAACTATGAACAAATTCCTATGCACACTGCACATATCTTATTTTAAAGTAAAAAACAAAACGGGAACAAATACAATATTTAAAATAAAGAACAAGTAAATTTAAATCAACAAACTGACCAATATTTCAATGGGAACTATGCTCCTCTCACTGACCACCAATGAAAGAGGTACCCTTCCAGAAGTGCCGCGGGGGCCGGATAAATGGCCTCAGGGGGCTGCATGTGGCCCGTGGGCTGTAGTTTGGAGACCCCTGCTCTACTCCCTCCTTCCCACAATAAAACATTTTTTTGTGTGTTAAAATGTACGCAAACAATGTGAACAATTGTTTGGTTACATTTTAAAATTATGTTTTTATTCACCTATTTAAAATATATACTCCATTTAAATTATTTATATTTATATAAAAAGAAATGCCAACTATTTTTTGCCTTACAAATCCCTGATCCATTTACCTAGCCGGGCTTTTATTTATTTATTTATTTATTTTTATTTTTCTGAAGTTGGAACCGGGGAGGCAGTCAGACAGACTCCTGCATGTGCCTGACCGGGACCCACCCGGCATGCCCACCAGGGGGTGATGCTCTGCCCATCTGGGATGCTTCTCTGCTGCAACCATAGCCATTCTAGCGCCTGAGGCAGAGGCCATGGAGCTATCCTCAGCACCCGGGGCCAACTTTGCTCCAATGGAACCTTGGCTGCCGGAGGGGAAGAGAGAGACAGAGAGGAAGGAGAGGGGGAGGGGTGGAGAAGCAGATGGGCGCTTCTCCTGTGTGCCCTAGCTGGGAATTGAACCTGGGACTCCTGCACACCAGGCCGATGCTCTACCACTGAGCCAACCCGCCAGGGCCCCTAGCCGGGCTTTTAATGTTGCATTAGTTATTTATGAGATCTTACTTTATATAAATTACACATCTGTTTCATAGACTGACGAGAATTCATGGCTTACTCGCTTCAGTTAGATTCAGTTATTTTTCTCTACAGCTGCTGTAGCCAACTATAATTTCTTACATTTACTTCAGTGGCTAAGGAGGAAGCTTGGCAATCAACTTTAGATTTTATAGGAGGTATTTAAATTGTGTCTGAAGCCTTTAATTAAGACCCCATCTTGTTCTTTAAACTGTAGGAAAAGTATGTAATATAAAGAAAATGATTTACATGTAACTACAGAATTTATTGCATTTTAATAAAGTAAACAAAAATATAAGTACACCCAAGTATATACTGCATCACCAGGAATGTACCCTGGATGATTCTTCCTAGTTACAATTACTTTTCTTGACATAAAATTAACCACTAAAATAGTTACTAACTAAATCAGCATGTATAAGTAGGTCGAGTTTTGTCTTTTTAAAATAAATATAAACAGAATTATAGCTTATACATGCTTCAGTATATTCCTTTCTTCCATTCATCTTTATTTTTATAAATTTCAACCACATTTCTGCCTGTTTATTTATGTATTTTATTTGCATTATGTGACTAAGTCACAATTTTCATATTATGTTATTGAGGAGTATTTGGTTTTAAATTTGAGGTATTACACTGTATAGTCAATGATGTGAATACTGTTATATAATTTCACCTGGTACACATATGCCTGAGTATACATATAATTATATTTAATTTTTTTAAAATGCCAACTTTTTAAATAGTGACTATATCAAGAATTCTTTGTTAGAAACAGTTCTCATCTGCATTTCTGTTGTGTCAGTCATGCCAATTTGGACCAATCTAGTATGATTGTAGTACTATCACACTGTAGTTATTGTCAGCATTTCCCTAATAAAATTGAAAATCTTTTCATGTTTAATACCTATTTTGATTCTTTTTCCCCTCAAAGTATATAAAGTCTTGGATCCAATTATCTATTGGATTGACATAAATTTTTTTTCTTGAATGTTCTTTTAATGTGTGGGAAATTTTCATTTGATCTTAGCCAAAATACCGAAAAGCAGTGTGGGAGTTCTTTATATGTATACTTTTAAGATATGTCTCCCTTCTTGTTATATGTATTTTAAACATCTTCTCCAGCCCTGGGGCTTGCATTTCACTTCCTTAAGGTATCTTTTAATATAGCGCAGTGGTAGTCAACCTGGTTCCTACCACCCACTAATGAGAATTCCAGCTTTCATGGTGTGTGGTAGCAGAGCAACCGAAGTATAAATAAAAAGACATTTAACTATAGTAAGTTGTTTTATAAAGATTTATTCTGCCAAACTTAGTGAAAATCTATATAAAGTAATTGGTAAGTAATTATTATTCTATGCTTTCACTTGCTGTAACTCTACTTTATAAATTTTATAAAGTAAAGTTACTTCCCTACTTTATAAATTACCATTACTGTGGAACCGGTGGGCGGTTAGAAAATTTTACTACTAACAGAGATACAAAAGTGGGCGATAGGTATAAAAAGGTTGACTACCCTTGATATAGAGAATTTTTACTTTAAAGCTTGTCAGCTATTTTTTTAAATCAGTTTTCATTTGTTGATTTCTATCTACAGATCATGAAGCTATTCTTTTATACAGGCAGTCCCTGGGTTATGAACAAGTTAGGTTCTATAGATTTGTTCGTGTGTGTGTGTGTGTGTGTGTGTGTGTATGTGACTGTGTGTGTGTGTGACAGAGACAGAGAGAGGGACAGATACGGACAGACAGAAGGGAAGGGAGAGAGATGAGAAGCATCAATTCTTCATTGCAGCATCTTAGTTGCTCATGGATTGCTTTCTCATATGTGCCTTGACCGGAGGGACTACTGAAGACTGATTGACCCTTTGCTCAAGCCAGCAACCTTGGTTGGGCTCAAGCTGGTGAGCCTTGCTCCAAGCAGATGAGCCCACGCTCAAGCTGTCGACCTTGGGGTTTTGATCCTGGGTCTTCTGCGTCCCAGTCTGATGCTCTATCCACTGCACCACCACCTGGTCAGGCTGTAGATTTGTTCTTAAACTGAATTTGTATGTAAATTGGAACAGGTACATTTACCTATTAAATGCAACTTAGATGTTTATTTTAACATAGTACTTATTTTTACATTACTGTGCCTATAAATACTTAAAACTTTTGAAATACAACCTTAAACAATCTTGGATGGTATGAAAGATTATGGACTTATTTATTGGAGAGGATAGGACTGATGTTAGAGAGTCAGGGTTTGATTCTGCTGCTGAAGTCAGTTTCTTGAAGTAGGCGCCAAGGGAGATTTGTACAGAGCTTTTATTTTTATTTTTCTCATCATAAATGGTCCTGTAGCATCTCAGCCTTTCGGCAACTGTACAGTAAACTTTGGTAAACCTCTCTGTATCAGGATCTTGCTCTTGTAACTTTGCCATTCACTGCAGTGAGACAAAAAGCATCAGCTAACTCTTATATAGCAAACTTTTTTGTTTCTGGAGTTTCTAGGTTCCAGTTTTCTTTCCTAAACATTATCACCCACTGCTCTAAATCCATAAGACCTTCATTGGTTATTTCTTTGCCATGGGAGTCAAATAACTTTATGATTTCATTTTCACCAATGTACAAGTGTAGTTGATTACCAATAGACCTTATGACATTCTTTTTGTAACTATGAATTGTACGTAAGTCAGATGTTTGGGGATTTACTGTATTACTTTAAGAAGTTTTATTGTCTTTGTCATTTATATTAGTTCTATTATATGATATGCAATAGAAATACTTATTTAGTAGGCAAACTTTTAAAAAATATTTTTTTCTAAGAGTATTACAGTTTCAGGTCTTTTGTCATTAATACATTTTGAGTTGACCTTTGTTCATGGTGTAAGATTAGTGTCCCGTTTCATGCTTTTTCATGTAGATATTTAGTTTTCTCAGCATCATTTGTTGAATACACTATCTTTCCCTCATTGTGATTCTTGGACCCCTTTTCAATGATTGGTGAAGATGTTAATTTATCTATGGGCTGTCCATTCTGTACTTTGGGTCTATTTGTATTTTACCATATTATACTATTTTAATAATTGTTACTTTGTAATATATTTTGAAATCAGTATTGTTTCTAGTTTTATTCCACTTTCTCAAGATTTTGTTGGCTATTCTGTGTCTTTTGTGGTTCCATATAAATTTTAAGATTTTTTTTTAGAAAAATATCAATGGATTTTTAAAATTTTATTTATTCATTTTTAGAGGGGAGAGAGAGGGAGAGAGAGAGACAGAGAGAGAGAGAGAGGAGAGACAGAGAGGGAAGAGGGGAGGAGCAGGAAGCATCAACTCCCATATGTGCCTTGACCAGGCAAGCCCAGGGTTTCAAACCGGCGACTCCAGCATTTCCAGGTCGACGCTTTATCCACTGTGCCACCACAGGTCAGGCTCAATGGGTTTTGATAGAGATTTTATTGCATCTGTAATCAATCTGGGCAATATAGACATGTTAAATATATTAAATCTTCTAAATCATGGAAATGATATTTTTTCTATTTATTTATGTCTTTATTTTTCATCAATAGTCTTTTGTTTTATCAAGGTTTGTCTTTTTGATTAATGTTTTATCCATATCAAGAGACAAAGAAGGACAACATATAATGATATAGGGATCAGTTCATTAGAAAGATATCATAATTATAAATATATTCATTGAAATATCAGAGCATTTCAATACATAAGCAAACATTGACATACCTGAAGTGAGACAACAGAGTAAAAATAGCAGTCTTCAATTTCCCACTTTTAAGTATAAATAGAACATCTAGACAAAACAATTAATAAGGAAATAGCAGGCTTGAGCAATACTACAGACCAGCTAATCCTGACAGATATAGACAGAATGTTCCTCCCATGGGCAGCAGAATACACATATTCATAGGCGTACATGGAACATTTTCCAGAATCACATGTTAGGTCACAAAAGAAGTCTTAATAAATTTAAGAAAATTGAAATTATACTGAGTACCTTTTTCAAACATAGTGGAGTAAATGTAGAAATCAATAACAGAAAAAAAGTGAAAAACTCATGAATATATGAAAATTAAACAATATATTTTTAAACAACCTGTGGCTTAATGACAATATCCAAAAGGAAGTTAGAAAATATCCAAGACAATGAAACAAAAACAGAACATATCAAAATTTGTGAGATATATGTAGCAAAAGCAGTCTTAAGAGGGAAGATTATAACAATAAATGTCTACACTAAAAAGAAGAATTTCAAATATACAACATAATTTTATACCTTGAGAACCTAAAAAAAGAACAAGTTAAGCCCCAGTTTAGCAAAAGGAGACAAATAATAAAGATTAGAGCAGAAATGAAGAGAGAATAAAAAAATCAAACTGACCTTTGCAAAGAGCTGGTTTATGGAAAAAATAAACAAAATTGACAAACTTTTATCAATTAAAAAAAACAGAGGATACTCAATTAACATTAGAAGTAAAAGTATATATTATTGCAACTGAAGCCACAGAAATACAGTGGATGATAAGAGACTGCTATGAAAACATATAAGCCAACAAATTGAATAACCTGCCAGAATGAAGCATGAAAAAATAGAAAATCTGAACAGTACAATAATGAATAAGAAGTAATCTGTAAAAATTCAATAAATAAATCTTCCAACAAATAAAAGCCCAAGATCAGGTGGCTTTACTGGTGAATCCTACTAACATTTTTGGCTCATTTTATGAGACAAGCATTGTAATTATCTTAAGCCAGCTGAGGATACTTCAAGAAAAGAAAGCTATATCCATAATGAATATCGATGCAAAATTCTCAACAAATATTAATACACTGATTTCAAGGATCATTTACCATGATCAAGTATATAGAATTTTTTATTTGGATTCAAGGTTGGTTCTGCATATATAGATCAATTAATGTGATGCACCACATAACAGATGAAGAATAAAATGATATACTAATTATCTCAATAGATGCGAAAAATTCATTCAATAAAATTCAACACCTTTTCAAAAAACTCTCAACAAACTCAATATAGAATAAATTTTCCTCAACTTAAAAGAGGCCATATATATGAGATGTGGCAGGCCTGGGGATATGCATTTCTTTGTAATTTTGTATTTATGTCCTGTGCTTGGTTTTGACATGTTCTGTTCTTAGTTGTAGATATGAGGCATCTTTTAATGCTAAAATACAGGTGTCTGGCATGTACCTTACACTCTGTATTGATATTGGTACTTCTGAGGCTCATTTTCTTTTTCAATATTTCCATTTCACTTAACAACCGATCAACTTCACAATTTTTATAACTTACTATTGATATATATGTCTCAGATTACACAGATATGGCATTTGCTAGTGAGTTTCCTTTCTTCTGTATACTAACCCAGTTCATTTCAGGTGAGGAACTTAAGTAAATTGATCTCAGCTGGCCCTAGATGTGGCTCCAGGCTATAGCTCAGGTTTTTGTCTGCTTCAGTAATCTCGTGTTCTCTTTGTTCCATCACTTACCTTGATCATGTTTTCATTAAGAAGGGCTAGAATGCAAGAGGCCATACTTAATCACACATGTACATATACAGTCTCTTCTGATGGGAAGTACTACAATATTAATTGGCAAAAGGAATGGGATAAAAAAGGAGAAAATAAAAAATTAGGCAAAATAATTCAATCTACCCTAGTCCTTTTTGTGATTTCTACTATTTTTTTACAGAAATTATTCATTAGAGATTCTATTATATTAAGCAAGTAATAGAAATAGGACTAACGAGGAAATAGAAATGGCTTCTTATTGTTCAACAATTTTCTTCAATTCTGAATCCTAGCAATGAGAATTTATTTATCTTTCAACCTGTGTCACACACAGCTCTCCCTGAACCTATCTTTCTAATTTTTTTTCATCTCTTTTCTCACCTTTTTCCTCAAATGATAAAAAGAAAGCTTTTTATTTAACTATGCAACAGTTTATAATTAAATTTCTTTAGATTCTTGAAAACATTAATATCCTCTGTTTCTCATTTTTAACTCAGAGTTGTAAAACAATGTATTGTTTTTAGCAGGAAAAATGTATTTCTTTCTATTGTGCCATCTTTGTAGAAGTTGTTAAAGATGATTTTATAAAATTTTTCATGTACAATTTTCAAATTAGTGAGTGTATTAAAATTTCTCTTTAAGTATGCATGAAAATATTTATATATTTCAACGAATATTGTTGCAAAATAACCGAAAACTGTTGTTACTTTAAAATATTTTGTTTCTATTGTCACTACTCTCACCATCTATTTGTATTGTTTATCAAAATCGACAAAACTTTAAAATATGAAATGCATGAATATTCATTAGTAGATTATTTTTCTCAAAGTACATCAGGAGAAGTCACATCAATAATATTGCTCCAGGCCCTGGCCAGTTGGCTCAGTGGTAGAGCGTCGGCCTGGCGGGCGGGAGTCCCGGGTTCGATTCCCAGCCAGGGCACACAGGAGAGGCGCCCATCTGCTTCTCCACCCCTCCCCCTCTCCTTCCTCTCTGTCTCTCTCTTGCCCTCCCGCAGCCAAGGCTCTACTGGAGCAAAGTTTGCCCGGGTGCTGAGGATGGCTCTGCTGCCTCTGCCTCAGGCACTAGAATGGCTCTGATGGCAGCAGAGCGATGACCCAAAATGGGCAGAGCATCGCCCCCTGGTGGGCATGCCGGGTGGATCCCGGTCGGGAGCATGTGGGAGTCTGTCTGACTACCTCCCTGTTTCTAGCTTCCAAAAAGTACACACACACAAAAATAATAATAATATTGCTCCATTTTACAAATAAAGTAACTGGAAATCAGAAAAGTTATGTGACTTGCCTATTTTTAAACATTTATTCATTTAATATTAGTTGAATTTGGGTGTTTCTACCTCCATAGCCAATTATATTTTTTCTAGCCCACTGCACTGCCTTTATTGAAAACTTTCACATTTTATTTTTTTATCCAGTTGAGAAGAAACATATTTATAGGTAAGAATGTCAGAAAACAAAAACAAGAACAAAAACTAAAAAAGACTCTAAGCCAAATGAATATGAATAACATTGCTTTAAATTTAATTTACTTTTATATTTATTTTTGTTGTACATATGTATTGATTATATTTACTCTGACCCTTTAAGAGAAAAGTCTAATAGTGAAAATTTACTTTTATGATGTGTTCTAACAATTAATGAATAAATTAAGGCAGGTTTTGATAAATCCATTTATAGTAGCATATTTTAATAAATATATATAATTGTATAGGTAATATTTTTGATAAACAACTTTCTCATGCAGCAAAAATTAAATGTCTAAAATTTTTCAATCCAGATTTTCTATTATTCCCTGAACAAATGTGTTAGGGCTATATCATCATTAGTTTGATATAATATAAAAATAACAAATAAGTAATAAAAAGTTTTAAAAAATAAAATAAGTTAAAAAAGCATAAAATCTTAAAGTGGAAAGCACCATTCAAATAACATTTCATGAAAAATCTTTTATTTTTAAGAATTAGGAGAGTGAGATCCACACACCATATAGTTAGAATGTGTCGTTTTCAAGTTCAGTATCCTTACATCTATATCACAAAGAGGAATTAATCCACTTTTTCAGTGATCATTTAAAACTCTTCTGATTGATTTTACTGTATACTGAGTGCTAGATATCTAAATTATGCATGACCCTGTTGATCCAGTTATATGATTACATCACAATAATCCTATTTATTTTTATACATAAGTGCTGTAATATGTCATTGTAATGATATAACTCATACAGGCAAAGGAAATTCTGATTTGCTTATATATATTTATATTTACTAATTTGATTAAAATATATTTAATTACAATTCATTTTCAGGGAATATCTAACCTGACATTGACATTGTGAGTAATACTTTATGAACAAAATTTAAAAATATAAATTATTATAAAATATTTAATAAAGTTTATATTTAAAATTTTAAGCTTATGTACAATGAACAAATTGACCCAATTATCTAAGAGAACAGTTTAGATGTTGGTACTATAAAGCAAGGTGGAGGGGTCTATGTGTAACTTGCATCTTTTTTTCAGTTTGATTGAGGTATAAATAACAAATAAAGTTTTAAGATATTTAAATTGTACAATATCATTATTTGATATACATTGTGAAAAGATTCCTCCAATTGATGTGACTTTTGAAATAAAATATAAGATGCATTAAGGGAAAACAATTCTGATTATTACTGATAAAATAAAAAATTTAAAATGGTATGAGATGTCAGTAATATTGAACTGATTAGGTATATTTCTTAATAGTTAAAAATTTATAAAAAAATATACTGCTCACAAAAATTAGGGGATATTTCAAAAAATATGAAACAATAAAAAAGAAGCATTTAATTTTTTTTATTAAACAAAAACATCAGAAAAGCAAACAAGTCAAAGAAAGCTGTTGAAATATGCAAATAAGATGCAAAACCAACTTTTATTTCATTGGTGAAAATGCACTATACAAAAGGCTGAAAGTACTTGAGTATCTGCATGTTCCCTGATCTCCTAATTTTTGTGAGCAGTGTAGGTGCCCTGGCCAGTTGGTTCAGTGGATAAAGTGTAGCTCTGGCATCAGAAATTCCCAGTTTGATCCCTGACCAGGACACACATGAGAAGTGGCCATCTGCTTCTCTTCCCCTCTTTCTCCCCCTTCTCTCTCTCTTCCCCTCTCCCATCTAGTGGTTCAGTTGGTTCACGCATTGACACAGGTGCTGAAGATAGCTTGGTTGATTCAAGCATCGGCCCTAGACATGGGTTGCTGGGTGGATCCCAGTTTAGGTACATGAGTAATCTGTCTCTCTATCTCCCTTCTTCTTACTTAAAAATCATTCAAATAGCTAACTAGTTAACCCCAGGATATATTTTAAATGCTATATTGTGTTACTCCGCAAGCTTTTTATATATATGTCTTAAATTTTTCTCTCTGAAAGCTCAGAATTTGCTTTGATTGTTTATACTTGGCCATTCTTTTTTATAGTGAAAACTATGCATTAGAGTATCATCTATTTATCTATCTTTGATTTTCCTTAACATTTACTTCTAAGGTCAAGATTCCATGAGATATAAAAGAAATGTAATAAATAGAAAAAAATAGTGAAGGGAAACTAACAGAATCATGGGATTAGTAATAACACATTGGAGAAAATTGATCAATATCAGATCCTTCACATTCCATTGTAGATGCAAATTAAAATTAGAATAGTAAAATGAAATTACTACCAAACTGGTTATTTAAAAATTGCTTCACTTTGTTTAACTGAACTCTTCTTCAGACTTCATGGTTTTGAACAATTTCTGCTTTGCAGGACTTTACCAAGCTTGAATAGTGGAAAGTTTAATGCTGATAGGAGGAGGATGGCTGCACAAGGTGAAGACTTTAGCAGTGGTAGTCAACCTGGTCCCTACCACCCCCTAGTGGGCATTCCAGCTTTCATGGTGGGCAGTAGTGGAGCAACCAAAGTATAAATAAAAAGATAGATTTAACTATAGTAAGTTGTTTTGTAAAGATTTATTCTACCAAACTTAGCAAAAATCCGACATAAAGTACAAGTAATTATTATTCTATGCTTTAACTTGCTGTAACTCTGCTTTATAAATTTTATAAACTAAAGTTATTTCCCTACTTTATAAATCACCATTACTGTGGAACCGGTGGGCTGTTAGAAAATTTCACTACTAACAGAGATACAAAAGTGAGCTGTAGGCAAAAATGACTACCCCTGCTTTAGAGGGTAGGGATAAAGAAATAAAAAAGGTGAAGTAGAAGTAATAGAAAAGTGAGCAGACCCTAATGATTAGATTTTTCTTTGTCCATTCAAATAAGAAATTCTTCTTTAAAATAAAAAAAAGAAGGTTAAAGCTTCCTGACCTTCTCCCCTGAAATTCTGGATTCCTTGACCACACCCATCTGTAATTCACGGGACATGCATTTCAGTAGAAATAGTCACACCTAAAAAACTTTACATTCAATTATGGTTCCACTAAATACTGTAGGACATTTGAGTCCTAAACAAATTAAAATTCAATATTAATGTATTGAAATAATAATATCATTCATAAGCAGAAGTTAATGAATTCACAGCCTAGTGAAGTTTCATCAGTTACATAAAGTCAAGTGACTTCTCTAAGCAAATTTGTTTTATGATTTTTCTCTTTGATTGCCACTCAATTATCAATCACAAATCTCATAAACCCCAGAATAATTTGTGACATAAAATGTTCTATAGACTTAATGTGAAAGACTTAGTACTTTCAATTTTTATTTTAAGATATTCAGAGAAAATATTATACAACACTAGCATCACATCTTTCACAATTTATTTTCTTTCTGTATTTGGCTTGCTCTCAACTTTTGAAATAAGAGTCAGTAAGAAGAATGTATGGGACCTTGTTAGGGTTTATTGAAAATAAACATGTCAATCAATAAGTGCTAAATAACTTTTTGAGAATTTATCTAGATTTTACACAAATTTGTAGGCTGTTAGCCATAGTTTTGAATATAGGAAGACATTGACATATATTGATTGTTGGCTCTATGCCAAATACTTTTCTTAATGCTTTATGTATATCAGCTCATTTAATGCTCACAAGATCTAATATGGTACGCACAAACATTTTTATATCAGTAGACTATAAAAGGTGAATTATTTACCAAAACTAAGTAACTGGCAAGTGTCAGTATCAATTGTATATAGCTGTGAAATTCTAAAGAACGTGTATTTACAATTGGGGCAGCCTAAATTCCTGAAGAGCACCGAGCATGGCATTCTAGCTATGTCCTCTAGCAACTCTATAATTTTTAAATCTACCTAAACTCAGTTTTCTCTTCTACAAAATGGTGAGTGTAGGTCTGGTTTATAAAGTTCCCTAAGGATTAAGAAAGAGAATTTACAGTCCCCCAAGCATAATAAGAATGCTAGTAGCTAGTGGAATTGTAATAGTTGTGGCAGCAGTAACATTTTGCATACTTGAATTTAGAAGCTTAAATTGAGGTTTATTTTAAAATTGATCGTACCACCTATAAATATGAAACCCAGCTTTATATTATCCATATATTTTTAAATCTTACTTTTATACCTTCATAAAAATGGCTGACAGTGTTGCACCAATCACTATTTACTTATAGGAGCTTGTTGCTTGCCATCAGAGCCTTGTTCAGTTTCATGTTCAACTTAGGTTGATTCTTCAGTTAGCTCTGAATCTTAATCATTATGCCATTTTCTAGAAACATTATTTTCTATCTTAACCACAAAAATATAATGAAAAATTGTCTCAAGAATCTCACTGAAATGGTGATGTACTATATCTACTGTCATTTTTCCTAAGGTAAAAGTATAAAATTATATATTTGTCATGACCTGTACTTAGTACAATTAAAGTGAAAGTCACTGTGGGGATCCAAACTTCCTGACCTTATTAGAGCTACAGTTTAGAAGTGATGGATGTGAGTTGAATGTCATTTCCTTTCTTGGTGCCACAAGATTATATTAAGTGCCTCTATTTATATACTCTCATATTTCACTATATTTTTTCATAATACTCATTAAAGTTCAAAATTGTTTATTGTGTAATTTTTTTAACCTTTATCTTCCCCATTAGAATGTAATTTTCTGGAGGGCTGTTTACAAGTCTAACTATATGCTGTAATTGTGCAATGCATCTTTACTTTATTACTAGAGATTATTACTCCAGTAATTTTTAAAAGGCAATTATTGTTTAATATCTACTTTATCCTATAGTTCAAGTGACATAGATCAAAGAGCACTTTGCTCTTGCCCTTGTTTACATCCCCAGCCCTAAGATGCTGTCCTGTACAAATTTGTTAATAAATATGTGTGAATAAATGAGTGAATGAAATCATGTATGATATCATCAAATTAAATTTGCTCATAATCATTTTGCATTTTTATGCATTGACATATTATTTCTAATATAGGAGTTGGAAATAACACTATTCAAAAATTCATTTAATATTTACTGATATGGAAACTCAGTTCTACACAAAAGCATTAATATGAACAAAGCAATTCTCTGTCCTTTTAAAGCAGACATATAAATGCAAATAATTATAAACATGACAATGTGAAAAGTGCTGAGGCTTGCAGATACAAAATACTAGGGTCATAGAGATGTGAAAGCTAATTTAACTTTCAGCATTAAATGATTATTTATTTATATATTTTTTATATTTGTCCATTTGTTGTTATTTGAGAAAAATAATGTTTGTTCTGTGTATATACAGAGATGTTTTTAAAAAGTGATCCACTGTGATATGTTCATTCTTTTCTTTTTTTTTTAACATGCTTTCCTGAAAGGCAAAAGGATTTCCTGTGCCTTTATCTCTTCAATGATTATTTCTCCTTTCTACACATTCAAGCATAGGCTTTCTAATTTCAAACAATATTTAATATTATGTGTGTTCCTCTACTTCAAGACTTCTTTAAATACATTTCTTGAGTTTTGATTTGCATGAAATCCCAAAAGGCCTAGTTAAAAGTTATCTGCAACAGCAGCGCTTAAGTTTTAGAGCAAGTAATTGCATCCAAATATGTCTATATTAACACAGCTTTTATGAAGCCTGTCATTATAAGTAAATAAATGTGTATACTATATCTGGATTATTGACAAGTATATTTAGAAGTCAAAATTCATATTTGAAATGTGACTGTTAGTCTAATGGTCATGTTTTGACCATCTCTCTGATGATCTACCTTCATGAAATCAATTAAGTCAAAGAAAATAAGATTATTTTGGTTACTTAAGATGCAGTAGTATTCTTCTGAGACAAATGAAAATTAATATCCCTTTATATCTGAAACAACTGTCATTTTCTTAGTTGATCAAAGTTTGCAATTTTATGTTTATATTAATTTTCAATGAAGTTAATTGTAGGTAATCTGAGCAAATTGACATGAAGGTAAGATTTAAGGCATGTATAGTATGGTGTTGTACATTCTGTAATATATTATCATTTAGATTAGCATATATCACTATAATAAGCAGAGAGAGCAAGAGAGAACATGAGAGGGAGGAAAGTTAATGTATAAGAAAAGCAATAGTTTTATACTAAAAAGAAATCTGGATTTGAATTTTAGTTCTGTTATTTACTAGTTGTACAAATTGGTCTATTTATTTAAGATCTTATAACAACAGTTTTCTCATCGGTATAATGAAGATGATCATAATAACTTTCTTACAGTCTTTGATGTGATAATTAGAAGGGATAATGTACATAAAAACAGCTTTTAAATTAGAAGGTACTAAACAAATGTCAGTTATTACGTATAGATATGTATATATATATAATTATGTCTACTTGGCATGTACCACTTTATTTGCACTTGCACTTAACATCCAATTTTATTCACAGAATACATTTGTGACTGATTATAGCAAAGACGACATAATTCTTTGTATTTTATTATGTATTTTCAGTAAGTAATGGTGATATCTTTTAGAGCAATCAAGTAGCAAGTATTAGGGAATATACATCTTCTGATTCTGTACATCTCTCTCCAGCATGGTATCTAAAAATATTACATGCTTAATAGAGCTCATAAACTGAATGACTAAAGTAATAATTCCGATATTAATAACAAAGTGCAATGTAACAACTTTTAACTCTCATCAATTAGGTGAAGGGTTGCCTTTTCAAAATATGGAGACTAATTGCAGATAATGATTTTTATCACCTAAGTGTTTGCAAAGCACTTTAAAATATAAATTATTTTCTCATTTTACTGGCATGACATCAGAAATAGAATATTTACTTGTGTGGTAAATTTGTGTGGTAACATATAAATAAGTAAGCTGTAACAAAGCTAATAAGTAAAATAACTGGGAATAAAACAGTGTAATATTTGAGGCCAAAGGTTTAGTGTTCTTTTATTGCACTATCTTAAGATAAGAATATATGATCAGAATATTGTTTTTTGATCAACACAAGGAAATTTACAAAAATTTCTTCCGATTGTAGACTAAATAATATCTTGCTCTGTCTCACTTTGAAGAAGTGGATTCAGTTATAAAGGAGAAAACTATGGCATTTTGTCAATATGTTTTTCTAGTTATATAAATTGCATCAATATATTCTCTACTTTAGCTGGACAGTTATGACCTTTTTTATCTTTTATTTGCCATTCTTATTTTTGTTGTTGTTTCTTTGTCTTTTTAAATGCTTTAGTGGAGCAACACCGGTTAACATAATTTATTTATTTATTTATTTATTTATTTATTTATTTATTTTCTCCTTTATTTTTTATTTATTTATTTTTTATAAATAAATTTTTATTAATGTTAATGGGTAACATATAATAAATCAGGGTACATATATTCAAAGATAACATGTCCAGGTTATCTTGTCATTCAATTATGTTGCATACCCATCACCCAAAGTCAGATTGTCCTCTGTCACCCTCTCTCTAGTTTTCTTTGTGCTCCTCCCCCTTCCCTTCTTCCTCCTCTCCTCCCACCCTCCCCTCCCTTCCACCCCAGTAACCACCACATTCTTGTCCATGTCTCTTAGTTTCATTTTTATGTCCCACCAATGTATAGAATCATGTAGTTCTTGTTTTTTTCTGATTCACTTATTTCACTCCATATAATGTTATCAATATCCAACCACTTTTTGTAAATGATCCGATGTCATCATTTCTAATGGCTGAGTAGTATTCCATAGTGTATATGTGCCACATCTTCTTTATCCAGTCTTCTATTGAAGGGCTTCTTGGTTGTTTCCATGTCTTGGCCACTGTGAACAATGCTGCAATGAACATGGGGCTACATGTGTCTTTACGTATCAATGTTTCTGAGTTTTTGGGGTATATACTCAGTAGAGGGATTGCTGGATCATAAGGTAGTTCGATTGTCAGTTTTTTGAGAAACCACCATACTTTCTTCCATAATGGTTGTACTACTTTACATTCCCACCAATAGTCAATGAGGGTTCCTTTTTCTCCAGAGCTTCTTCAACATTTGCTATTACCTGTCTTGTTGATAATAGCTAATCTAACAGGTGAGAGGTGGTATCTCATTGTAGTTTTGATTTGCATTTCTCTAATAACTAAAGAAGATGAGCATATTTTCATATATCTGTTGGCCATTTGTATTTCTTCCTGGGAGAAGGGTCTGTTCATGTCTTCTTCCTATTTTTTTATTGGATTGTTTGTTTGTTTATTGTTGAGTTTTATGAGTTCTTTGTATATTTTGGAGATTAGGCCCTTGTCTGAGCTGTTGTTTGAAAATATCATTTCCCATTTCATTGGCTCTCTGTTTATTTTGTTGTCAGTTTCTCTTGCTGAGCATAAACTTTTTAGTTTGATATAGTCCCATTCATTTATCTTTGCCTTCCCTTCTCTTGCCTTTGGAGTCAAATTTATAAAATGCTCTTTAAAAGCCAGGTCCATGAGTTTAGTACCTATGTCTTCTTCTATATACTTTATTATTTCAGGTCTTATATTTAGGTCTTTGATCCATTTTGAATTAATTTTAGTACAAGGGGACAAACTGTACTCGAGTTTTATTCTTTTTCATGTGGCTTTCCAGTTTTCCCAGCACCATTTGTTGAAGAGGCTTCTTTCTCTATTGTGTGTTGTTGGCTCCTTTATCAAAAATTATTTGACCATATATATGTGGTTTTATTTCTGGACTTTCTATTCTGTTTCATTCGTCTGAGTGTCTATTTTTCTGCCAATACCATGCTGTTTTGATTGTCATGGCCCTATAATATAATTTGAAGTCAGGTATTGTAATGCCCCCAGCTTCATTCTTTTTCCTTAGGATTGCTTTGGCTATTCGGGGTTTTTTATAGTTCCATATAAATCTGATGATTTTTTGTTCCATTTCTTTAAAAAATGTCATAGGAATTTTGATGGGAATTGCATTAACATTATAAATTGCTTTGGGTAATATGGCCATTTTGATTATATTTATTCTTCCTATCCAAGAACAAGGAATATTTATTCACCTCATTGTATCTTTTTCTATTTCCTTTAACAATGCTTTGTAGTTTTCATTATATAGGTCCTTTACATTCTTTGTTATGTTTATTCCTAGGTATTTTTTTTGTTGTTGTTGCAATCGTGAAGGGGATTATTATTTTTTTGAGTTTGTTTTCTAATGTTTTGTTGTTGGCATATAGAAAGGTTATGGACTTTTGTATATTAATTTTGTATCCTGCGACCTTTCTGTATTGGTTTATTGTTTCTAGTAATCTTTTTGTGGAGTCTTTGGGATTTTCAATGTATAGGATCATATCATCTGCAAAAAGTGATACCTTTACTTCTTCTTTTCCAATATGGGTGTCTTTTATTTCTTTCTCTTGTCTGATTGCTCCAGTCAGAACTTCTAGCACCACGTTAAATAAGAGTGGAGAGAGAGGACAACCCTGTCTTGTTCCTGATTTAAGGTGGAAAGTCCTCAGTTTTATGCCATTTAATATGATGTTGGCTGATGGCTTATCATATATGGCCTTTATCATGTTGAGATATTTTCCTTCTATACCCATTTTGTTGAGTGTCTTAAACATAAAGTTGTGTTGTATTTTATCGAATGCCTTTTCTGAATCTATTGATAAGATCATGTAGTTTTTGTTCTTTGTTTTGTTGATATGGTGTATTATGTTAACTGTTTTATGTATGTTGAACCATCCTTGAGATTCTGGGATGAATCCCACTTGATCATGATGTATTATTTTTTTAATATGTTGTTGTATTCGATTTGCCAGTATTTTGTTTAGTATTTTAGCATCTGTATTCATTAGAGCTATTGGTCTGTAATTTTCTTTTTTTGTGCCGTCCTTGCCAGGTTTCGGTAGGAGGGTTATGTTGGCCTCATAAAATGTGTTTGGAAGTATTGCTTCCTCTTCAATTTCTTGAAAGACTTTGAGTAGAATAGGAACCAAGTCTTCTTTGAATGTTTGATAGAATTCACCAGTATAACCGTCTGGGCCTGGACTTTTATTTTTAGAGAGGTTTTTAATAGTTTTTTCTATTTTCTCCCTGCTAATTGGTCTGTTTAGGCTTTCTGCTTCTTCTTGACTCAGTTTAGAAAGGTTGTATTGTTCTAGGAATTTATCCATTTCTTCTAGATTGTTGAATTTGGTGGCATATAGTTTTTCATAGTATTCTACAATAATTATTTGTATATCTATGATGTCTGTGGTGATTTCTCCTCTTTCATTTTGGGTTTTGTTTATATGAGTCCTTTTTCTTTTTTCCTTGGTGAGTCTTGTCAAAGGTTTGTCAATTTTGTTGATCTTTCAAAGAACCAGCTTCTTGTTTTATTAATTTTTTCTATAGTTTTTCTGTTCTCTATTTCATTTATTTCTGCTCTGATTTTTATTATTTTCTTTCTTTGGCTGGTTTAGGATTGTCTTTGTTCTTCTTTGTCTAGTTCCTTAAGGTGTGAAATTAAGTGGTTCACTTGGGCTCTCTCTTGTTTGTTCATATAGGCCTGAAGTGATATAATCTTTCCTCTTATTACTGCTTTTGCTGCATCTCAGAGATTCTGATATGTCCTATTGTCATTTTCATTTGTCTGTATATATCTTTTGATCTCTGCAGTTATTTCTTCTTTGACCCATTCATTTTTAAAAAGTCTGTTGTTTAGTTTCCACATTTCCGTGGGGTTTTTTCCCTCTTTTTTGCACTTGAATTCTAGTTTCAAGGCTTTATGATCAGAAAATATGCTTGGTACTATTTCAGTTTTTCTGAATTTGCTGATGTTATTTTTGTGGCCCAATTTATGGTCAATTTTTGAGATAGTCCGTGTACACTACAGAAAAATGTATACTCTGTCGCTTTGGGTGAAGTGTCCTATAGATGTCTATCATATCCAGGTGCTCTAGTGTTCATTTAAGGCCAATATATCTTTATTGATTTTCTGTTTGGATGAATGATGTAGAGCCATCAGCGGTGTATTGAGGTCTCCAAGTATGATTGTATTTTTGTCAGTTTTTGTTTTTAGGTCAATAAGTAGCTGTCTTATATATTTTGGTGCTCCTTGGTTTGGTGCATATATATTAAGAATTCTTATATCTTCTTGATTTAGTATTCCCTTAATCATTATGAAATGACCGTTTTGTCTCTGAGTACTTTTTCTGTCTTGTAGTCAGCATTATTAGATAAGAGTATTGCTACACCTGCTTTTTTTGGGATGTTATTTGCTTGGAGTATTGTTTTCCAGCCTTTCACTTTGAATTTGTTTTTATCCTTGTTGCTTAGATGTGTTTCTTGTAGGCAACATACAGTTGGATTTTCTTTTTTAATCCATTCTGCTACTCTGTGCATTTTTATTGGTGAGTTAAATCCATTTACATTTAGTGTAATTATTGACACTTGTGGGTTCCCTATTGCCATTTTATAAATTGCTTTCTGTTAGTTTTGTATCTTGTTCAATTCTTCTCTTTTGTTTTTCTATCATTTGTTTTTGTTTGTTTGTATTCCATACTTCTTTCCTCTGTTGCTACCTTTTTTCAGTCATGTACTTCTGTGGTGGTTTTTTTAAAGGATGGTTACCATTAAGTAATGAAAAGGGTACGTACCATACTCATTGTAGTACCCTATCTTATGAGTGTTTCTGCACTTCATCGTCCTTTGCTACTGTTAATCTCCATCCTCTCCCCTTTTTTTTTGCTTTTGTTGTCATAGTTTAAGTTTGGTTTTATTGTGTTCTTGGTGGAGCTTTTACTTGTGGTTTTGTTTTGTTTTGTTCTTTGAATCTGGTTGGAAAACACCCTTTAGTATTTCCTGGAGTTGGGGTTTTCTGATGATAAATTCCCTCATCTTTTCTGTATTTGTGAATGTTTTTATTTCTCATTCATATTTGAAGGATAACTTTAATGGGTATAGTATTCTTGGCTGAAAGTTCCTCTCTTTCAGGGCTTTAAATATTGGTGTCCACTCTCTTCTAGCTTGTAGAGTTTCTGCTGAGAAGTCTGATGATAATCTAATCTTTCCTTTATATGTTGTATTCTTCTTTTCCCTGGCTGCCTTGAGAATTTTTTCTTTGTTGTTGATCTGTGCCATTTTTATTATGATGTGCCTTGGAGTAGGTTTGTTGTGGTTAAGAAAGCTCGGTGTTCTGTTTGCTTCTTGAATTTGAGGCTTTACTTCTTTCCACAGGCTTGGGAAATTCTCAGCTATTATTTGTTTGAATATATTCTCCATTCCATTTTCTCTCTCTTCTCCCTCTGATATACCTATTATTCTTACGTTATTTTTTTTTGATGGAGTCAGACTATTCCTGTAGGGCTTTCTCATTTTTTTTAATTTTTGAGTCTCTCTCTTCTCTCTGTTGTGCCTCAAGTTGCTTGTCTTCTATGTCACTAATCCTACCTTCTATCTGGCCTTTTCTATTAGCTAAGCTTGTTACCTCATTTTTCAGTTCATGAATTGAATTTTTCATCTCTGTTTGATTTGTTTTTATAGTTTCAATTTCCCTGGTAATATATTCTTTGTGTTCGTTGTTTTCTGAGCTCTCTAAATTGCCTTCCTGTGTTTTCTTGTATATTTTGGAGTATTTTTAGGATTTCTATTTTAAATTCTCTGTCGTTTAGCTCCAAGTTTTCCAATATATTAAATTTTTTCTCCATAGATTTTTTCCACATCTATCAGTAATATTTCTCTATCTTTTGAATCCATGATATTTGATTTTCTTTCTTTTTCTTTTTTTTTTTTTTTTTGTATTTCTCTGAAGCTGGAAATGGGGAGAGACAGTCAGACAGACTCCCGCATGCACCCGACCGGGATCCACACAGCACACCCACCAGGGGCGATGCTCTGCCCACCAGGGGGCGATGCTCTGCCCCTCTGGGGCATTGCTCTGCTGTGACCAGAGCCACTCTAGCACCTGGGGCAGAGGCCAAGGAGCCATCTTTAGCGCCTGGGCCCTCTTTGCTCCAATGGAGCCTTGGCTGTGGGAGGGGAAGAGAGAGACAGAGAGGAAGGATAGGGGGTGGAGAAGCAAGTGGGCACTTCTCCTATGTGCCCTTACCGGGAATCGAACCTGCGGCCCCCGCACGCCATGCCGATGCTCTACCACTGAGCCAACCTGCCAGGGCCTGATTTTCTTTTTCTTAATGGCATTTGAGGGTGGTCTTGTTAATAGCACTAATGAAAATTAATAAATAATAAAAAGTAAAAAAAAGGTAAAAAATGGAAAAAAATTGGAGAAAAAAACTCAATAATAATTTATTATCCCCCCCTTTGTTTTTCTCTTCCCCTCCTTTCCTCTCCTCCTTAGAAAAGTATCGTGATGAACTTTGAATTATGTTATGCTAAATAGAACAAAAATTGCCTATAATGGAGGACCTGAGTTGGGGGGAAGTGTTTAAAGGGACAAAAAAGGAAGTAGGAACCCACAAAATGCAAAAAAAAAAAAGGAAAAAATTTGGGCCAAGTATAAAATGATTTGCTTGTAGGTGATGGTCAACTAAGAGATATAATAAGAGGGATAAGAGGGAAACAGGAAAAAGAAAAAACATAACTATTATATTAAGTGGAGCAAAAAATAAATAGAATGGAGTTCCTGGGTTGGGAGGAATGCTAATGAGTTAAAAAGCGAGGTAAAAAGTGCCCAAAATGCCACAAAAAACCCAAAACATGAGTCCCAAATTAAATAATTTGTTCATGATTGAGGATTGAATGAGATGAAAATTAAAGGAGAAAATAAGAAACTAATAGAGAGGGACAAATAAGAAAAAGGGGAAAAGGAAAAAAAGAAAAAAAACATAAAGATGGAGAGAGAGAGAGTTAAGGGTTTTGGAGTATAACTCTCATGGAGAGTAAGGAAGAAGAAAAGAAATAAAATGTAACACTTATGGGTAGTGTAGTTCAAGAAGAGACCAGAGTAAGATGGGCAGAGAATAACAGGACCAAGATGGAGGAAATAGAAATAATAATAATAAAGGCAAGAAGATGAAAGAAACAAAAAAAATAGTGGAACAAGTTATAAAGTCTGTGGATTTTTCTTGATTTTGAGAGGTTAACTTCTTCTTTTTTCTTTCCTCTCCCTCTTCCTGGTTGGTGACTCTGTACCCCAAGCTCTGCCCCTGTGGCATGCTTAGGTAGAGATTTGCAGTTGATGAGACTCTACGGTATTGGCATATATTAGGGTTCAGTCTCGTTGGTAGTCAAGGCTTGTTAGTGTTTGCAGGCTCCGACAATGAGAGAGTCCGTTTTCCCGGAACCTCTCTCCTAGTCTCTCCTTCCTGAATTAGCAGCCTTGTGATCCAGCTATGAGGCTGCCGCTGCTTCTGCCTGGGGAGTAAGAGGCTCAAAGAGCTGACAAATCCCCACTCTATTCCCATTAAATGCAGGGCTCTGGGTAAGGCTCTGGCAATCAGAGCCGCCAGCGTAATTAGGCGGGGCTGGGAGCCAATTGCTCTCAAGGTGATTTTTTATGAGCTTTCAGGCCTGATCAGCAGCCTAGCACTCTGTGGGAGCACCCTCCCCAGGCTTTCTGCACTTTGTAACCTGTTTTGGCTGGGAAGAAGATGCCCTAGTCACTGCCTGCAGTACAGGAGGTCTTAACATCTGCCAAGTCCCTCTTTTTAGCATATATCCCTGAGTATGAAAGCTCTGCCAATCAGAAGTTGCCCCCACCCCTTTAGCAAGAGGCACTAAAAAATATCATGCCTCTTGTCTTAGATTGCTGAACTGAGAGAGATCTTGTCAATTAGAGCCACGTAGGTCAGTTGGGAGGTGAGCAGTCTGTGGGTTAAGCTAATTTCAGCGATTGGATCTGCCGATTTGCTCCAGAAAGGACTGCAAGCTGCCCATGTGCCCCTACCCCGATGCTTGATTGTTAGCTTGAATGGCTGGGTGAGGCGCCTCACTCGCCCAGAGAAGCTAGGGCATAGGGAAGTTCGCTTTGGCGCACTCTCCGCGCGCCACTGGCAGCTGCTGCCCATGGAGCTGGAGGCTGCTCAAGGTGCGTGTGGGCAACTGGGTTGCTCATGGCGTGCAGGCGGTTCCTCTCGGTGCACGTGTTTGCTCACGTGGGCTGATTCACCACAGGCACACTCTTTCCTCGGCTTGAACGAACGTCCGTGCCACAGCCTGGCCTCCTCCACACCCTTAGCTCCCCCCGACTCTCAGTCCAAGTGAAAGCAGCCTTTGCTCAGGTTAGTGAGGAAGACAGAATGTTTTTTTGTCCTACTTATTTCCTTCAGGGTTGATTATATATTTAGTCAATTTTTCGCTCAAACCTACCTTCGCTTTCAGTGTGTGGAACTCCCGGACACTCCAAGGATAGATTTTTCTGTCTCTGGTTGATTAACTTGTTGAAATTTTGGGGAGATTTTTCGGTCACACTCCTCATGGCACCACTTCTCTGATGTCACTCAGTTAACATAATTTAAAGCAGTGGTAGTCAACCTGGTCCCTACTGCCCACTAGTGGGCATTCCAGCTTTCATAGTGGGCGGTAGCAGAGCAACCAAAGTATAAATAAAAAGATAGGTTTAACTATAGTAAGTTGTTTTATAAAGACTTATTCTGCCAAAGAGTGAAAATCCAACATAAAGTACTTGGTAAGTAAATATTATTCTATGCTTTAACTTGTAACTCTGCTTTATAAATTTTATAAAGTAAAGTTACTTCCCTACTTTATAAATCACCATTACTGTGGAACCGGTGGGTGATTAGAAAATTTTACTACTAATAGAGATACAAAAGTGGGCGGTAGGTATAAAAGGTTGACTATCCCTGATTTAAAGGGTTACAGGAGCACAACACTACAACACATCTCTGCACACTGTAGTGTGTGTTCACCCCCCCAAGTCAAGTGTTTGTCCATCATCATTTATCACCCCTATATTCAGCTCCATCTTCCGCCTCCACAATCACTATTCTGTTGTCTGTGTCCTTGAGTCTTTCCTTCATTTTGGGTCCTTTCTTGCTCAATCCCTCCACCCCTCTCAACTGCTCTTTGACAGTTATCCTGTTCTCTATTATTTTGCTTGTTAGTTTTTTTTGTTTGTTTATTAGATTCCATAAGTAAGTGAAATAATATGGTACTTATCTTTCTCTGATTGACTTATTTCACTTAGTAGAATGCTCTCCAGGTTCATTTATGTTGTCTCCTTTATCATTTTTTGAGTAAATATTTATCAAGTGTCTGTTATTTGTGTACCACTAGACTTACAGTGCTGTAACAAACAGAAGTGTCTCTGCTCTCAAGAACTTCACTGACCAGAAAAATGTCAGACATTAATAAATAAACAGACCATTAAATGCAAAAGTAAGAATTGTCATCAATACTGTGAAGAAAGATAGAAAGTTTGCTGGGAGTGTATAGTAATGATCTTTTTATATACTGAGAGGCCCAGGAGAGTCCCATATGAGGGAGAGCTGTATAAGCTGAGAACTAAAGAATAATAGAATTCTGTAAAAACTACACCAAGTAGAAGAAAATGCAAAAGCTAAAACAGAAAAAATAGTTCAGGAGACCAATAAATAACTAAATAAATAACTGATTGAGGAATGGTGCAGCAATGGAAATAATGCATATGGACCATTCTTTCCCTCCTAAATTGGGATGTAAAGGGACTGTAGCAAGACAACAGACATAGTAAGAAGTGACTATTTTTTAAAATTTCTTCTTTTTTGCAATGAGAATTTCTTTAGCAGGTTTGAAGGCTGTTAGAAATAGATTCAGTAAAAAGGGGTGTCAAAGATGTTCTTGGAAGAAATTGAATGCATTGATAAAGCTTCTCCTCAATTTCAGAAGCAGAAGAATGGAGAAGACATGAATAGATGTATAGATGTTCAATGGTTTATAGATTTATTTTAAAATGATTACTTCTGTGTCTCAAAACATAAGTGAAATTTATAAGCCTGGGTACATTGCATATTGCATATTGTATATATATCCCAGGATTTAATGTTGTGACTTTCATTGATTTTACTGAAGTATTTTTTCTGCCAGTATCACTTTAGACTAGCTTTCAGCAGAGCAAGGAATAATGTTAGGGGAACCAGTGAAATATGCTGTACCTAGGTTTTTATTTTTGAACACATGTAAGTTCTGAGTTGCTATGTAGTAATGATCTTCAAAGTGTGGATTTCTGTGATGCAGTTCTTAATTTTCATAATTAAAATAAATTATTTTAGAATGAAATCTAAATTTTTCTTATACCATCTTACTGCTTATCTCTGGTGTCCACTTTATCATACAGTCAGAACAATTTACAACGCTACACCAATTGTAATTAAAAAATAGATATATATTAATACCCTAAATTCTAATTCAAGTTCTTTTATTTGGTAACTGTTAAAGCCTGAACAAGTTTTGTAGCTATTTTGCAATATTCTTACCTATGAAATATCGACAATAGTAACTGCATTGCTGTATGTTAATAAACACTAAAGGATATAAAACAGGTAAAATTCACCATATCTAGGACTTTCACTCTTACATGAGAACTTTATTCAAAATAAATGTTGAGCCACATCTCTGAGTGCAGGAGTAGAAACAAACCGTTATTAGTTCAGAACAATCAAAGTCCAGATTTTAGTAACTTTGAGGTCATACGTAGCTCTGTAGCTGATTATTTCTTTTAAAACAATAAATGATTGATATTGTAATGATTCTAGGCACACAGATGTGTGTGTATGTGTGTGATTCATAACACTGTTTTTTATAAGTTTATAATCTAATGAAAAGACATGCAGATATAGGTTTATACTGGGTACTAAGAGGTCCCCCCTCAAGGAATCATACTGTTCTAGCTTCTGAGAGTAATGCAGAGAGATATCCTTCAGCTCTTTGCTTCTGCAGGGGTTACCTCAGCTGTAGAGAACTACCATACCCAAGGTCACACCCTTCTCAGTGTCACCTACACTCTGACTTATGTACAAGTATAAAGGCCTGGCCATTTTGATGCAATTTACAATAACTCTTAACACGCGATTCTAATTCCAGACAACTTCCAGCGTTGGTGTTGACCCTGAATAATAGTTAGACCTCTGTCACTCCAATCTTGCTTTCTTCCTCTACTTCTCACATGCTTTGATCCCAAAAGTACACACCAATAAACCACATGCAACTAATTTCTATCTCCTTATCTGTCTTATAAGGAACGTAACTTTGCAAACAAAAACCCATATATAGTATGGAGGTTTTTTTCCAGTCATACAAGAATCAGAGATGAGGGGCTTTTTAAAAGATCTAGTTTCAGTCTACAAAATAAATTAATAGAAACAAAAAATATTTTTGGCTTGTTTTCTTACTATTATGTTTATATTATCTCTGAAGAATTGGGTCATTGGGATCTGTAATTTAGGACTAGATATATTCCTTACAGGTATATAATTCACAATGTAGGCCTGACCTGTGGTGGCGCAGTGGATAAAGCGTCGACCTGGAAATGCTGAGGTCGCCGGTTCGAAACCCTGGGCTTGCCTGGTCAAGGCACATATGGGAGTTGATGCTTCCAGCTCCTCCCCTTTCTCTCTCTCTGTCTGTCTCTCTCTCCTCTCTAAAAATGAATAAATAAAATAAAAATAAATTAAAAAAAAAAGAAATGCTGTAAAGAAACTTAAAAAAAAAAATTAAAAAAAAAAAAAAAGCCTGACCTGTGGTGGCACAGTGGATAAAAGCGTCAACCTGGAAACGCTGAGGTCGCCGGTTTGAGACCCTGGGCTTGCCTGGTCAAGGCACATATGGGAGTTGATGCTTCCAGCTCCTCCCCCCTTCTCTCTCTCTCTGTCTCTCTCTCTCCCTCTCTCTGTCCTCTCTAAAAATGAATAAATAAATAAATAATTTTAATTCACAATGTAGATATATGGCAAATACAGTCTCTTTTTTAAATTGTCTTTTCCTTTCTATTGGCACATTTTTATGAGGAACTTTTCTGAGTCGACAATCTTTTCTAATGTCTTTATGACTCCTCAGCATCATATTCACCAACTCAACATAGAAAGATTTTTCTCAAAAGTGATCAGTCTTTAAGAAAGTGGCAAGAGTAATGCTTCCTTTGGACAAACAAAATCAAAGTGGTTCAAACTTGTCATATCACCATTTAAATTCTTCAGATTTTAAGTTTGAAATAAATAAATAACTTTCAATTTATTATCAACAAACATGCTTGGTAGACAGATTATATAGTTTCAGTTCCATGAAGTAATGCACTTTACTCTAACTTTCAGGATTTTCCCCCCCTATTTCTTTTTATGCCAGACTTCAGTTCTTTTATCACTTAACTATACTGACTAGATTATTTCTAACCATCAACATAATTTCATAGAATAAATCTCATTATTCTCTATGACAATTTCTGCATGACTAATTGATATTAAAATGTTATCTTAATAGAGAATATTTTAATAAAAGAATATATTTCCAAAAGTTTTCTTCCACTTTTAAAAATCCCTAGTTGAGGTTTTTTTTTCCTCATTTGACAACAACAACAAAATAACCCTTTTATAAAATCCATAACTTTAAAATGTCTACATATATTTCTAATATTAAGGTGAGCAGAAGTTGCATTTCATATCAAAGTTAAAGAAAACGGACAACACTGTGCACAAAGCCTGTTGCATGGTAATCATTCTAAAATAGACACTGTTTAGAATCAGCAGCACATGGGGATGTATTCTGATAGCATAATAGAAGGACGACAGCTAGAAAAGGAAGAACACGGCAGAATCTGAATCCAACATTTGATTCAGAAGACAGCTCTACATTTTGTACATATTCATTCTCTCCTGTGCACATAAATGCAGTCCTAGGGAGTAAATAAGGAGAGATAAATTATTCAGACTATTTAATTATATTCTCCTAATTTAAATAAATATACTAGACCAGACAGTTGACAATATAATCTTTAGTTACTCCAGGGCATCATTGGCCAAGGAATAAATGCAAAACATACATTTCAACCAGCGTGTCAACATCTCAGATTAGGGAAATGAAACAATTAAAATGTGTTAAATTTTAGGCCTTGTTCAAGGAATGACTGAAAATAAAATAATCCCAAGGGCTCAAATCTTTATCCTGTTCTACTCTGGTGACATCAGGGTAGGTGTATATAATGAGATTATAACAATGTATGTAAAATGAAGAAAGCTCTTTTATTTTATGCTTGTATTTTGGAAACCGTACTCAATAAAAAGCATTATTCATAGCATTTGGAAATTAGGAGATATTTTCTTTTATTAAGTGAATATCATATTGTTAAAAAGCATATTTTTTGCCTTAGATGTTCACCTTATAATGTAGTGATTGAACATTCTCCAGAAAAATGCAATACTGGAGAATTTCATAGATAATTCAGCCTGGCTGTCAAATGGAATTTTTAATTTCTTCACGTGACGGTGTGGTTGGAGTAGAAATAATATGTAAGTGTATAATGGAAATAGCTTCAAATGATTTTTTTTTTTGGTAGAATACTGAGTACTACAACCTATCAATGCAAAGAACAAGCATGGCACATATATAAACAAACCAGACCTTAAGAAGTTCATAATCAAGATGCAATAAAAAAAATGTAATAGCGTCTTTGGTAAAGTAATGTGCAATGAATCAGTAGCACAAGGATGATTCTTTTTGTGTTCTTAAATGCTTCTGAGAGAGGGGACATACAGGCTGTAGAACAATCAGGTTAAGAAGTTAGGGGAAGTTTACATTATAAAATAAGACACACATGAGACAGAAATGGTTAGTTTAGCAAAATGCACTTACCATATTTCCCCATATATATGATGCACTGTTGTTTTTTTTAAAATTTGGGGTCTAAAAACTGGATGCATCATACAGTGGTTGTAGAATTTTTTACTTGCATTTCCTGCATTTTTGCGCTTGTCTTTGCATTCATTGTTTCATACTTGTTACCGGTCTATTACTGTAGGTTATGTTTTTGCCATGTTCTGCTAAGAAATGGCTCAGAAAAAATTTTTGTACAGTGCTTAATTCAAGTTAAAAGTGATCCAGTTTTCAAAAATGAATGGAAATCGTGCTGCTGAATATAAGTTTGGTCCCCCTCCAACTGAGAAATCAATCTGAGACTGGTTACAGGAAGAATAAACCCTACTGAAAACGCCACAGCAGAAGAAGGCCATGAGAGGCAAGTCAGCAAAATGGCCTGATTTAGAGAGGCAATTGAAGATATAAATTGAAGAGCAAAGGGCAATTGGAATTTCTGTGTCCACAAAGATGGTTCAGCACGAGGCAAGAAGAATTGCTGATGAAAAAGAAGTTACTAATTTCAAAGGAGGACACAATTGGTGCTTCGGGTTCATGAAACGGAATGCACTGAGCATGCATACACACCCCAGACTTTCCCAAAAGATGCCTGAAAACTATGAATAGAAGGTCTTGAATTTCATCGTTTTGTCATTCAATATCAGAAAACACATCAGTTTGAGTTGAAAATATGGACAAAGCCCCCCTTTAATTTGATCTCCCAAATAACAAAACCATTGATAAGAAAAGGATGAAAACTGTAGCTGAAGACAAGTGGACAGGAGAAGAGCCATTATACAGTTGTTCTAGCTTGTTGTGCTGACGGAACCAAGCAGCCTCCGATGCTGATTTTCAAACTCAAAACAATGCCAAAAGAAAACATTCTTCAAGGAGTGATTGTCCATGTTCATGACAAAGTTTGGATGGATCAGGATGGGATGAAGATCTGTTTTGAGAAAGGTTGGAGAAGGAGACCAGGTGGGCTCTAATGCAAACCTACCCTATTGGTGCTTGATCAGTTTAGGGCACACATAATAAAGAACACAAAAAAGATTGCTACAGAGCAAAAAACAGAACTTGCTGTCATACCTGGAGGCTTGACATACCACCTCCAAACACTTGATGTTAGCATTAACAAACCCTTCAAAGCTGCCATGAGAGATGAATGGAACCAGTGAATGAAGTCTTCTGGGGACACTTTGACACCAGCAGGAAGAGTGAAGAAACCAATTATAAGAGAAGTTTGTATCTGGGTAAAATGATCCTGGGATAATATCAAGATTGAGATTATTATAAGTCATTTAAGAAGTGTGGCATTTCAAATGCCATAGACAAGAAATTGAGGATGAGGCAAAATATGAAGACAGTGATTCATCATCAAACAGAGATGAGGACAAGCTAATTAATGGGAGTTTTGACAGTGATGAATTGTATGAGTTTTATGATGAATAAAACAAGTTCAATAACTTTATGAAATACATTTTTTTTTGAAATTTCAGGCCCCAAAATTAAGGTGTGTCTTATATGTGGGGAAATACAGTAGATTTAGGGCCTGATACATGTTTGTATATAGAAAAAGATGAGAATGAAGATGTTGGAGAAATAAAAGTAAGAAGTAAGAAAACAAAGTATAATTCCAGTATCTGACTTTCCATCATCACACAAATAGTATAATACACACCAAACTCACAGAACAGGATTATCAAATGAAAGAAATAGGGGAAATTACAAAAATGATTGAATGAGTTCTCTCAGATTTTTCTTTCTCTCTCCAGTACCATAGGAGCTACATTAATGAACATAAAACATAATTTTGTCTGTTGTGTGAATTCAATACTGACAACTCTTTCCTGAAGCATCAAAGCCGTATACTCTGATTGTTATTCCTCATTACATAACAAATGGATATATAAACAAAAAATTTAGTACAGGGCTACTTGGCCCCTACCGCAGGCTTACTGTTTAATAACCTGAAGTTAATTTATATTCTACCATCAAGAGAACTCTAGGCTATGTTTTAATGACTTAAACTGGCTTGTGTAATTTGACATTTCCAGTTCATTTGAATTAAATATCACCCAACTCTAGAAATATACTTTATTTCCATTTTCTTGTTGTTTCTTTTTATAAATTATCTTTTTTTTATTTTCATCCTTTCCTGAACTTCACATTTCTCATACATTGTACCTCCTTTTGCCAAGTAATTCACAGATTCTTCATCTTATTTGTGCCTCCCATTATATAGTAAGTGGAGGAGCTACAACTTTTATGCCCAATATTTAATTGCACAACATATGTAAAAAACAGAAGAAAGTGGTTTGTGCCTCGGGAAAGCAGAGTCAAGGGTTATAGGAAAAGAAGATGTTTCCCAGAAGGAAGATGAGTAAAATTAGACATAGTTTTGAAGAATTAGATAGTATTTGAAAACCAAACACTATTAGTAAGAGGGAGAAAACAGTGCATTTTAAGGACAATGAGAGTGGCAGACTGTATTATTTCCAATTTTTTTGCCATCCCACACTGTGAGAGGCTACTTACCACTTTGTAACATCAGCCTTGGTCATATTAGATTTGGTTTGACCAGTAAAGTAAGAATGTTGGTGATATGTTCCACTTTCAAGCAGAAGTATAAACAGTTATGGCTTTGTAATATTCCCCCCAGCTCTAAGTTACATGTACATACAGCCTGTTTCAATAGAGGCTGCTTCTTCAGCCTCCTTTCTGGAGTAAAGATGATACAGAATAGAACTGCAGGGAATATACAATGGATGAGAAATAAACATCAATGAGGTAAACCACTGAGATTGTGGAGCTATATGAAAGCTGACTGATGCAATAAATAAACTTATGAATAAAGCATAGACTTTGTGTGTCAGAGAGTTTGTTGTGGAAGATTAGTACATAATGATAGATTAGAATAAGATCACATAGAGCCTTGAATGTTAGGATAAAATGTAATTTATTATGATATATAACTAGGGGTAGTAGCTCTGACTATTGGCAGATTCAACAAAATGTTTGTTCAATAAGGCACTTATTACTTAATAAAATAAAGACATTAACTGAACATTTATTTGGCAAATATTCATTGTACACATATGGAGAATAGGCATTAAAGTCAAATATGAACAGTGTAGGTTTCTTGTCCTCAAATTGTATGAAGTATAGTATAGGACACAAACAGGTTACCTTGGCAATTATATTATAGAGCTGAATAAATACAGAATGATGACGTCTCAGTTGATGGGCAGCTATCTTGACTTACAGGAGTCAGGGAAGATGTCCCACAGAAATATCTAAACCCTTAAGTACAGTTTACTTGAGGTTTGCTCTATCCTAGAGTGGAAAGAATTTAAACACACTAAAAAAAAGACATCAATTTGGAGAAAAATATGGGCAGCTGTCATATATATATATATATATATATATATAGTGTGTGTGTGTGTGTGTGTGTGTGTGTGTGTGTGTGTGTGTGTGGGAAAAATACTATTTCCTGATTTCTATGAGTAGAATTTATCTCTTTGGATTTGGAAGGATAGCTTGCTGTAACTGTGACAAGGAAATGATTAGTGTGAAATAATTCTTATACCCCTTTCATCTCTCACTATAATGATTTTAAGATTCTCGCAATTTGTAATCGGATCATGATTACTCACATTTGTTTCCTAATCCCTGATGAAATTACTTTAAATGTAACTGGAAGCTATCATCTCTTCCACTTTAACATGGAATACATTTTTGATTTTTTAAAAATACAACTAATTTTTTAGGTCAGACATAGCAAACATTTCTCACTATGCAATATCCATAAAATTATCAGATCTACTTTTCTTCTATCATGTATCTTAAACTATCTACATTTATGTACTTATGGACTTAAATCTTCATAATTATTTCTTGTGATAAGTAAAGTGATCTTTCTGTTATTTATTCTCTTATCAAGTAAATTTTCTTTATATTTTTATTTGTTACATTAAGAACACTGTGTGAACAGGTTTGATGATCTTTCACAAATGAATTATTTAATAAATATAGAAACCAAAATTCTCAGAAAATCTTAACAACAGCGAAGTTAGTAGAACCTAATAGATTCACTATGCCATGTTAAACATTATTGTCAAGAAAATAAAACATATGAATAAGCAAATAAAAATAGGCCAATTTGTTCTACCAAAAATATTGTCAAAGGAGTTTATGACAGAATGGACCTTTTAAAACAGTTTCTAAGTAGATATTGAAAACCTTAATAACAATAAATATGTCCTTTTTTGATTATTTATCATGACCACAAATGCTGCTAAGTGTGTTTAATCTTCATTGGAATAGTAAGATAAATACTCATTATCATATCATCATTTACAGATGACAGAGAGAAGCTTAGAGTGATTGACTCACTAAAGGCAGTAGAGTTAGCAAGGGAAACATTTGGGCTTTTAATATCAAGCTGGTTTATATATATCCTAAGGATTAAATACTTGAGAGTTCTAATTTAATGAATTCAGTTTGGTTATAATTTTAGTGATTTGAACTCAAGTACACTTGTTACCATCTAGCCCAAAAATCTGTTTGTCATTATTCAATAATGAATATGAGACATTTATATATGGAGAGGAAAATTTTACCATAACCTTGAGTCATTAAATTGCTTCTCTTCTTTTACAGTTATAATCACATCTCTTGAAATAGCTCAGCTTCTTTAAAGAAATAAAGACAACTATTTCATATCTTTTCGAAGCTGTTAGATAAAGAAAAAAGGTATTTTCATTAGTAATGTCATTAACAATGCCATTGTCCAACTTCTCCTACCAGCCTTTTGTTCAGTAACTTTTAAGATTGCCATGTCAAAGTGAGAAAATAATGCAACAGCTTCTCAAATTGCTGTAAAGAACAAGCAAAAAGAATAGTTAAGCTCCTTCTCAGCTTTCTATTGGGCTAATTAGGTGCTAAATGTAGTTTACACCTTTTCAAATAGCAATATATATATATTTATATAATTATATATATTTATATAATTTCATTCACAGAGTACTTTGATGTACCTGATTGTTTTGAGAGTAAACAGAAATAATTTTCTATCTGAATAATTAATTGGAACATGTATGAACATAAAACATTTTAAATTGGTATCTTTGAAAAATGAACAAGTAATTTATTCAGAGACTTCTCAATGGAAAAGGTACAGATTTGAGGCTCTATCCCTATATATCCCATGCATGCAGACAACTTTTAGATCTCTGTTAAATTTGTATCCCCCAGTGTAGGAATTTCAGTAATGGGCTCCCACTTCTATTGATGGGAAAGAGTGCATAGTAAACCACTTGAAAAAACAAAGAGAGAGAGAAAAGCGATGAATAAAATGTGTAAGAAATATGTTCCCCTGTGTCTTTTTTAATGATATGCTATAAAATGGGCCTCTGAATGTAAACTGTAATTGAAATAAATTTTTAAAGTTTAAAAAAAATTTTGAAAATAGGAAAAGTTAAAAAAAATTGTGCTCAGCAAATATTAACTAAATCTTGTTCAATAAATGCTCTTGTCCATAATCTGATTTCTTTCTTAAGTAATTATTTCATTCTCTTCAATATACTCTAACTTTGATTTTAATGATTAAGGTTTTCTAGAAGTTTTTAAAGCAAATATTCACAGTTTTGTCCAGTGAGGTTTTGACTATAAAGTATCAGCCAATTTCCCGTAATGTTATGTGTTAACCATGGCCAGATGATTATAAATTAGCAGCTATTACTGTTTATTGCTTTGATGTAGTACAAGGAAAGAAAAGATGTGTGGTTTTTCTTATTAACAATCTTAATTAAATTTTAATTGATTTTTAGGAAAAAAAATGGTTTCACACACTGAGCTGCTTGGCTAGGTACTAAACATTAATGTAAACTTCTTGACAGTACTGTTGATAAAAAGAGACTTTATGTTTGATTATCTAGTCTAACATAAATATACTTATCTATAATAGTAAAAAAGTAAAACTAGCTTGCTTAGCCAGCCCATGTCACTTGATTTAACATGACCCTCCTTAATTAAGAGATAGAAAAGGAAGGAAATATGTCTGTTTTATGTCTGTCTATTAGATGTGTGTTTGAGTTGCCATAAAATGTTTAGATTGTTTTCCAACAAAATATTACAGTTTTTTCCCTGCCTGGTTAGCTCCATGGTAGATCATTGGCTTAGTGTGTAGAAGTCCTGGGTTCAATCCCTAGTCAGGGCACACAGGAGAAGCGACCATCTGCTTATCCACTCCTCCCCTTTCTCTCACTCTCTTTCTCCTTCTTTCTGTCCTCTCTCTCTCTCTTCCCCTCCCACATCCATGGCTCAAACTGTTTAAACAAAGTTGTCCCTGGGTGCTGAGGATGGCTCCATGGTCTAGCCTCAAGTGGTCCCAGATCTGCAAAGTATCGCCTAATAGGAGACTTGTTGGTGGATCCTAGTTGGGATGCATGCCAGAATCTGTTTCTGCCTCCTTGCCTTTCATTTAAAAAAAAATACGGTTTTTATTTCATGACTATCAAATACAGTCTTATTTATGGAAGCTAGCCATTCAGTGAATTAATTTTTGGTAAGTTGGACCAATGTGTGTGTGTGTAGTTGTATGTATGTGTAGTTGACTTGGAACATGTTATTACATTTCAGCTTATTTAAAATTATGAAACCTTATTGATGAGGATGCTCCATCAAATATTTATTTCCAGTTCACATTTGGAATATGTGTTTGGATATTTTCTCTCAACAAATCACTCCAATATAAAGTAAAAATAGCCATGTATTAGAAGATTTTAATAAAAAAGGAGTTATGAGACTTATTGCTATTCTAAAAAGACTTATAGTAAACTAAAAGTAATACATACAAGAAAGAGTTTGTCAAGTGTACAATTCTGATTCATCAACTGATCTCTAAATGCTAGACATTTTCCTAGAAGAGGTAAAATTGAGATAAGGATTTGAAAGAATAGATAAATGATTAAATTTCAGAGGTGAACAAAATGGTCTGAAAAAAATTTTTAAAATGTAGGCTGAGACCTAGGGAACAGTAAAAAACTGATTAGACTTAAGCAGAGAATTTATACACAAGAATAAATGGTATGAAATGCTGAAAATGAAGGTTGAAATTAAATCATACATAGGAGTTTGAATTTGGACTTCTTTCTATAAGTTGATGAACATGTTGAACTGAGGTGATTTCTAATATGTAGGATTTCTAATTCTGGTGCATATGCTATTCCCCTTCAAAACCACCTTGCTCATTAAAATGGATATATATTTTTGAGAAAGAGCCCAGGAGAAAGAGAGACAAGGACATTGAGTTGTTCTTGTATGTGCCCTGATCAGGGAATTGAACCGGCAACCTCTGTGCTCAGGGAGGATGCTCCAACCAACCAAGCTGTCCAGCCAGGGCTTTTTATTGATTTTTAGAAAGACACAGAGAGGAAAGTAGAGAGAGGGGAGGGAGAAGGAAAGCATTTGTTCTACTCAGTTGTGCATTTTTTTGGTTGTTTCCCCTGTGTGCCCTGACCAGAAATTAAACCTAAAACCTTTCTGTCTCGGAACGACACTCTTAAAAGACTGAGCTAACTGGCTGGGGCCTCATTAAAATATTGATGGCACTTGAAAATTTCTGAAGTAATGACACATTTAAAATTTTCTTCATTCTTAATTTCAAATTTTTATTTATTTGAACATAACCTCCCTTTCTCTTTCCACCTCCCCTCACTTTTTTTCCCTTAAAAAACATAGTAGCATTATGAGAACATTAACTAGCATTCCTCAATGTAGCTTGAGGAAAACTCACATCTGCAGTTATTTTATCAAAGTCATGACTGCAACCAAATATTTAATTATCTCTCCACTATATTTTTCTTTTTTCTTAATATATATTTATTTTTTAAAATTTATTATTATTATTATTATTATTATTGTATTTTTCTGAAGTTAGAATCAGGAAGGTAGAGAGACAGATTCCTGCATGTGCCACTAGGATCCACCCAGCATGCCCACTAAGGGGCGATGCTCTGCCCATTTGGGGCATAGCTCCATTGCAACTAGAGCCATTCTAGTGTCTGAGGTGGAGGCCATGGAGCCATCCTCAGTGCCTGGGCCATCTTTGCTCCAATGGAGCCTTGGCTGCGGGAGGGGAAGAGAGAGATAGAAAGAAAGAAGAGGGGGGAGGGGGGAGAAGCAGATGGACGCTTCTCCTGTGTGCCCTGACCGGAAATCAAACTTGAGACTTTCACACTCCAGGCTGATGCTATGCCACTGGCCAACTGGCCAGGGCTAATGTTGATTTATTGATTTTAGCAAGAGATGAAGGGAGAGATAAAGAGGGATAAGAACATTGATCTCTTTCTGTATGTGCCCTGACTGGGGATCAAACTGGCAACTTTTGTACATTAGGACAATGCTCTAACCAATGAGCTATCAGGCCAGGGCTCTACTCACTTTTCAATTAATTTAAATTATTTTAAACAACAGTCTTTTACTAACCCTGCTAAAAATATACATTTTTCTGATTATCATTTCTTAACCATTTATTATTTAATAAAATAATAAATATATATAATAATATATAGACCCTTTCAAGAACCCCAATATGGTTGAGAGTAGGCACCACTGGTTCTATAAATATAAGGTAGTCATTTTGAAGTGATATGTCATGGAAAAAAAATACACAACGTGGAAATATTCTGTGGAAAATGTTCTAAGAAGAGTATTATAAGAGGGTTTGATCCTGGTATTGTTTAATGAATTATAGAACTATTTAAACACTGCTCACAAAAATTATGGGATCAGGGAGTGGTGGTGGATATTAAATGATTATTGTGTTCTAGTAGCAGCCAAGTGTCATATTGTCTTTCCTTTTCTCAGCAACAGTTGATAACATAACTATCTAACATTTTATGGCTTCTAAGACTTTCTCTATTTTATCTGAAGCAAAATAATATAAAACTATTTAACACAAAAGGCACAGTATTTGATAGAGGTCATAATTTATATAAAAATTGTTTTAGTAAGATTAATTCTCGTAACATTTCATGAGAAGAATATTCACTCAAAATTTCCACATTATTTAATGTGAAGTGATTTTATATGAATAAAATTTTTCAAATAAATATAAAGAAATAAATATTTCCCATTTTTAGCACACTGCCTAACAAATAATATTAATTAATAAATATTTGTAAAATTAGTGAATATTTGAATAAATGAATGCATGAAAGTGAGATTTAAAACAAAATCTTTTCCAAAACCCAATGTACATAAGAACATTTTGAGGATTAAATCAGGTAAAATATATTTATATAAAGTTTCTGAATATATATACATATATATAAATGAATGTATAAAGTACTTGACTGAAAAAACTATAGAAACTTGTCACTTAGTAGGTTATGTTAAATTTATTATAAATAAATATGATTTTCTTATTTTAGAGTTCAAAGTCTATTGTAGGAGTGATACCAAAAAAATCAGTATTTTTGTAATAAAAGTTTTCTGTAATAATATTGTTACTACTGATATCAATTATAAATTATATTCACTTTGAATGAAGAATATTAATTAAACTAAATTACATAAATGTCTTTTCATATTCTAGATTTTTGTATTACATTGTCATTACCTTTTTAATATTCTTCCTAGAGAAAAAGAATATTCACTTAGAAATATGCCATGATTCATTAACTATTCTCTTCTAACAGAAAAACATAACAAGATGCAATGTGAAAAAACTTAACAAAATGTACTATGTGAATTTTTTTGTTTTTCATTTCATTTAGGCAACTGATCCTGATGCTGGAATAAATGGCCAAGTGTACTACAGTTTGGGTAATTTCAATAATCTTTTTCGCATCACATCAAATGGGAGCATTTATACTACAGTCAAGCTTAACAGAGAAGTCAGGGACTACTATGAACTTGTCGTTGTGGCAACCGATGGAGCAGTACACCCTCGTCACTCAACTCTAACTCTGGCCATCAGGGTTTTGGATATTGATGACAATAGCCCTGTGTTCACCAATTCAACATACACTGTTGTTGTTGAAGAGAATCTGCCAGCTGGAACCATCTTCCTTCAAGTAGAGGTTTGTGAAAGAAGCATTGATTTCATGAATTCCACATTATGAACTTAGCTATCAGGATAGGGTTGCCAGATTTAGTAAATCAAAATTAGCACATCCAGTTAAATTTTAACTGCAGATAAACAATGAGTAAATTTTAATATAAGTTTTTAATATAAATATCTCTCAAAAACTGCATATTTTTTTATCTAACAACTCTACTTTTAGGGATACACCAAAAATTATGAAGAGAAAAAGTGCATTTTTAAGACATTAAATAACATATATAAATAGATTTTTAATTAAAAAATGATTATATATGTATAAATTGTAACAATGGGCAATAAATAGTGTATAAAAATTAATAATCTCTCACCTTTTTCCTCTAAAATATTCAATATTAATTTTTATGTTTATTTTGTCACACTTATCTTTGTGCTCACAAAAGTATCAAATATATATATAAACATAAATATGCATGTATTCACACATGTGAATATGTACATTTATGTATATATACATATGTAAAGAGCTTTCCTATATTTTACAGAAATAAGATATTGCTATACCTATTATTTTGTATTTTTGTTTGTTTATTTTTAATAAACAACTGGCATTCTTGCACAAGTCGAATCTCCTTTTCCACAGTGTATCCATATTCAAGTCCCTTTTTAATTTTTTAATTGGGCTATTATCAGAAACTCTGGGCATTCTGATTTAGTAGGTTATATTACCTTAGAAATCTGCATTTTGAGCAACTACCACTTTAATTCTGACACAGGCGGTATATGAAGTATATTTTGAAAAAAAATTTATAGTCCTTCCATGACATTTGGTCTTGTCACTTGAATTTTGTTAGCTTGAATTATAAGAGATTGTATTAATTTCTTAAATGTTTTGACAATAAACTTTAATAAATCTAAAAAAAGAGATATATGCTGGTCAGAGAGAGGGCCATTACTTCTTCATTTATTCTTCTATTCACCTCATTTATTCATTCATTCAATAAGCATATTTTCAACATATTTTCAATGTTTGTTGTATGACAACTCCTCTGTTGGACTTTGGGGATTCAAACATGAAGACTTTATGTCTTAATGGAGTTTTTGGTCCAGTGTAGCAAATAGATAAGTAAATTGGTAATTAAAATAGAGGTCCTCGGCCCTGGCTGGTTGGCTAAGTGGTAGAGCGTCGGCCTGGCGTGCAGAAGTCACGGGTTCGATTCCGGCCAGAGCACACAGGAGAGGCGCCCATTTGCCTCTCCACCCCACCCCCTCTCCTTCCTCTCTGTCTCTCTCCTCCCCTCCAGCAGCGAGGCTCCACTGGAGCAAAGATGGCCCGGGCGCTGGGGATGGCTCCTTGGCCTCTGCCCCAGGCACAAGAGTGGCTCTAGTCGCAACAGAGCGATGCCCCAGAGGGGCAGAGCATCGCCCCCTAGTGAGCAAAGCGTGGCCCCCTGGTGGGCGTGCCGGGTGGATCCCGGTCGGGCGCATGCGGGAGTCTGTCTGACTGTCTCTCCCCGTTTCCAGCTTCAGAAAAATACAAAAAAAAAAAATAGAGGTCCTCAATGAGAGGGGCCAAGCGGATCACAGGTGGAGCTCCTCACCTAATCTTTAGATCAAAGAGAAAATTTTCTCGAGAAAATTGCTTACTAAATGTTGAACTGAAGGGTAAGAGTCATTCAAGCAAAGAGGAAATAAGACTATTCAAGGTAGTGAAAGGAGCCTGCTAAAAACCCTGGAGGGGAGGAGAGTTAGCAGCTAAAAGGCTGGAAAAAGTGTCGGACCTTTACACTACGTTAAGGAAATTGGAGATGATCCAAACTGGAATGGAAAGCAAGAAGGATTTTAGACAGGAAAATAAAATAATAAAATCTATTATCTTTCTCATGGTGATGTTAAAAGTGAGCAAAGACTGGAAGTTCACACAGGAGGTTTTACATAATTGCATGCACAGTCTACCAAACTCTCATCTTCCCAATGCCATTCTTGCTCCATTCCTTTTCCTTCATCCCAGTGGCCTTTGTCAGCCTGTACTACTGACGGAAGTAGTCAACCTATAAAACCTGCATAAAAACCTATCTTTTCAGCTGAAAGATATCACTACCAATTCTAAACACCTGTAACGGACATATCACTTTTTTTCCTTTTATTTTGGTAGTTGTATCTTATTTCTTTGAGATAGAAATCTGGAGGGCAGAAACTTTGGGTGTTGATTTATTTTGTGTATTTCTATAGTACCTCATGCATAGTAACTACTCGATGAATATTAATTAAATGAAGTGAGGTATAATGGAGTGATCTCTACAAGTGTATTATCAAGTATTTGTGAGATTATTATTTTTTTTTAGTATTCTTATAGTGCTCTAATAATCTATTGTGTTTATGGCAATCACTCAATAAATTTACTTTTATTTAAAATATTTTCAAGGTTTTACGGTCAGCAGGAAATAATTATGACAATATTTATCTGTTTACTTGGGTACAATTCTATTAATTAGTGATCTTTTATGTAAAACAAATTTAGTAATAAGATCAACAAAGACAAAATCTTGTGTCTCTGTCTTTATTTCTCCCTCTATCCTCCTGCTTCTCTCTGTTAAAGTATGTAACAAAAGTGTTTTTCTCTGAAACATACCTTTTGACCATCATTAAATGTGTGCTATCCTAAGCACTGACACATAGCTTCTAACAGCCTTTCATTCATCTAGTTTGGTAATGCCACTGATATAACTATTTTGTATGTGTGTGTAACTCATTACAGGCCACAGATGTTGACCTTGGAGCCAATGTGTCTTACCGGATAAGAAGCCCAGAAGTGAAGCACCTCTTTGCACTACATCCATTTACAGGAGAACTCTCCCTTTTAAGGAGTTTGGACTATGAGTCGTTTCCACCTCAGGAAGCAAGTATCACCTTTCTAGTGGAGGCCTTTGATATTTATGGAACAATGCCACCTGGTATTGCTACTGTCTCAGTGATAGTAAAGGTAAGGAATACAGGTGACTTAAGGTTACTGACTTTGTACTCTCTGTCCGCAGCTTCTGTTTTTTTGTACTAAAACTATAACGTTTGGTTCAACGATTTATAATACACAGTGGTACCAGACCCAGAACATTGATTGTTAAATGTAAAATATTTATGAAAACTTTAGAAGTAACTATATTGTTTAGCTATAAGGGATAAATTTGAAGAAAACACTAAAAAGTATCTCAAGCACTGTGGTTGCCTGAATCTATCATTGGCTCTGTGGTTTTAATCAAATCATAATTTCTCCAGACTACACTTTATATTTTTTTCCCCTTTTATTGAATTTATTGGGGTGGCACGGTTCACAACATTACTCAGGTTTCAAATGCACAATTCTACAACTCATTATTTGTACACTGTATTATGTGTTCACCACCCCAAGTCAGGTCTACTTTCATGACCAATTATTTTTCCTCTACCCTCTTTCATGTTAACACAAGTTCCACGGAAGCAGAGAACACTTTATCCAAATCCTTCATTTAAAAAATAATTTAAGAATAAAATGGCCCTGATTAATTAAATGTTCTAAGCCTACAGAGCTGAGTAGTTTAGTTTAGTTTAGTTTAATTTAGAACCCAAGATTCTAGATGAAATAAGCTTTGGGATGAGATAAAATTGGGATTAATTTCTGATTCAACCATTTCAAGTTTTATATAATCTTTGGGACTTTCTTGATCTCTAGATTTGCTATCTCGTTCATTGTAATACCCTGTGCCAAATATTGCCTAAAAAAGCATGATATCTTCAACTGTTTGGGTTTCCAATAATTTTTAAAGTATACCTTTAAAAGAAGACATGAAATGATTGATTTATTCTCAAGTATTACATATACATGCACACACACACATACACACACACACACACACACATATATATATATATATATATATATATATATATATAGTCAAGGGATCCTTGAGTTATGACAGTCTCAATATATGACATTTTGAGTTTATGATGCTCACTCCCATAAAAACTTTAAAAAATTGAGGCATGAATATTTTAGCTTATACTGTTGGCATCATACTTATGAACTACACGGACGAACTAGTTTGGTTGTGTGTGGCGGAAGAATATGCATATTCTTTTATTGTGACTTAATTGTGTTTTTATGTTCTAGATTATGATTTTACAATTGTGTTAGGATAGGTAAGTGACTTAGGTTGGGTATGTTTCAACTTACATCAACATTCAGGTTATCTCATTGTCGTAGGAACAGAACCGTGTTGTAACTCGAGGACCCTTGTATATGTAGGAATGTACTTTATAATGCATAAGATTTTATTAGTTCTCAAATATGCATAAAGGTCACCTGAGCTGCATACTAAACATTCATATGTCTCTGTCATTTCCCAAATATCAACTTTCCTATGGGCAAATTATCACACATGCATTTCTTCCTGGAATAAGAGAAAGTCAAGTTCTGGGGATGACTTCAGTTCCTGAAAAGTGTTTTCAGTAGACAGTTCCGTACACAAGGTTATAAAGTACACAAGGTCATAGATAACTTTTCTGCAATGCTCATTTTTATAGGGCACTGCAATATGTAAATGATAGAATAAGAAATCACTATTTTTCTTGAGCTTTTGATTGATAGTTAACTGTTAAATAACAAAATATTATTGGTTTGTTAGACAATAAGATATCAATATGAGAACAGGGAAGATTGTTAAAGATATATAATTAATATAACAGTTTATCATGTAAGAAAAAGCTTTAATACACTTGGTTGTAAGATCTTTGGGTCTGGTGTGTGTGTGTGTGGGGGGGGTGTTTTGTTTTGTTTGATTTAGGATAATTCTGCAATCAGAATGGGACCCAAGGATTATTCCGCTGCCCTTTTTTTTTTTTTTTTTTGCATTGACTGATATTTATCTGTCGGTACCCACCTGATGCCATTTTTCCTAGAGTCCTGATGTCTCCTCTAAACTACCATAGAAAGAGGAACGCAGGTCCCTTCCATTCCCAATTTACTTGAGGCTGTCCAGAGATTTGTGTTTCTCTAACCTAAGAAATTTATCTATTTCAGATAGTGGGAAATGTATATATTTCAGGGAGTTGAAATTTTATTCAGCATTAAGTTCTCTTAGGGAATCAGAATTTGAAATATAAAAATTACTTTTCAGGTCACCTGCTTTTCTGAGTATATATAATTTAATATATATATATTAAGTTGGAGGAAGGGAGATAGTGAGACAGAATCTCAGATGTAGCAGGACCAGGATCTATCTGGCAATCCAGTCTGGGGCTAATACTCAACAATGGAGCTATTTTAGATGCCTGAAGCTGATGCACTTGGAGTAACTGAGCTATCTTCAGCACCCAGGGCTGACACTTAAATCAATCAAGCTACTGGCTGCAGGAGGGGAAAAAGGAGAGAAGGGAGAGAAGGAGGGGGTGAGAAGCAGCAGATAATCGCTTCTATTGTCTGCCCTGCCTGAGAATCAAACCTAGTACTTTCATATACCAGCCGAGGTTTTATCCACTGAGACACTGGCCAAGGACTGAAAAAATAATTTAAAATTTTTCTGGTAACTTGGAGAAGGATCAAGGGACAACACAAATCATCAAGGGACTGAGGGGCTTCAATTTGTATTTGGAAATACTATGTTGCCACAGTACTATGGTATGATACTTAGAAATTTAGAAATCTGTTTATAAAAACATTTTAGGGACATGATAATATTGGCAGTTGTGATAATGTCATGATAGGTAAAGAGATTACAAAAAGATTAAATAGACGCTGAGTTTTGCATAAATTAACTGTAGCAAAATGGCTTTTGGAGCAGGTGAGAACTTTAGACCATCTTACCTTCGTCTTCTCTTATCTACCCATATGATTTGGTAGAATTGATCATTATAAACTTTTAAAAAGAAATGGCTGATTCTGTCTGGCTAGCTCAGCAGTAGATCGTCCACCACATGTGTGGAAGTCCTGGGTTCAATTCCCAGTCAGGGGCACACAGAAGAAGCAACTATCTGCTTCTCCAACCCTCCCCCTTCCCCTTTCCTCTCTCTCTTCCCCTCTTGCAGCCATGGCTTGAGTGATTTCTGCATGACACCCTGGATGCTAAGGATAGCTCTGGGGAGCCTCTGCCTCAGATGCTAAAAATTGTTTGGTTGCCAGTGGTCCCAGATGGGCAGAGCATCTGCTCCAGATGGAGAACGCCAGGTGGATCCCAGTCAGGTGCATGTCAGAGTCTGTCTTTGTATCTCCACTAATCTCACTTTTAAAAAAAAATGGCCTATTTACAGTTACTTAGGATAATAGGGGAACAAAAGGCTTGCTAGTAATGACCTTCCCTATAGTCTTGCTTCTAATGACCTTCCTTCTAGTCTTCCCTGATCCAAAGAGGGATACTCAAATAGTGTAGCCTTCTCTCGGGATAGATGTGGTTGATAGCAGAAAGTTATAAACCTTTACAGACTCTGACTTAGCTACTTGAATCTGTTTCTCTTTTGGCTTGTACATTTTTTTTAAATAAATTTTTATTAATGTTAATGGGATGACATTAATAAATCAGGGTACATATATTCAAAGAAAACATGTCTAGGTTATCTTGTCATTAAATTATGTTGCATACCCGTCGCCCAGAGTCAGACTGTCCTCCATCAGTCTCTATCTAGTTTTCTTTGTGCCCCTCCCCCTCCCCCTAACCCTCTCCCTCCTTTCCTCCTGCATCCTCCCTCCCTCCACCCCTGGTAACCACCACACTCTTGTCCATGTCTCTTAGTCTCGTTTTTATGTTCCACTAATGTATGGAATCATGTAGTTCTTGTTTTTTTCTGATTTACTTATTTCACTCCATATAATGTTATCAAGATCCCACCATTTTGCTGTAAATGATCCAATGTCATCATTTCTTATGGCTGAGTAGTATTCCATAGTGTATATGTGCCACATCTTCTTTATCCAGTCATCTATTGATGGGCTTCTTGGTTGTATCCATGTCTTAGCCACTGTGAACAATGCTGCAATGAATATGGGGCTATATGTGTCTTTATGTATCAATGTTTCTGAGGTTTTGGGGTATATACCCAGTAGAGGGATTGCTGGGTCATAAGGTAGTTCTATTTTCAGTTTTTTGAGGAACCACCATACTTTCCTCCATAATGGTTGTTTGTACTACTTTACAGTCCCACCAACAGTGGATGAGAATTCCCTTTTCTCCGCAGCCTCTCCAACATTTGCTGTTTACCCGTATTGTTGATAATAGCTAATCTAACAGGGGTGAGGTGGTATCTCATTGTAGTTTTGATTTGCATTTCTCTAATAACTAATGAAGCTGAGCATCTTTTCATATATCTGTTGGCCATTTGTATTTCTCCCTGGGAGAAGTGTCTGTTCATGTCCTCTTCCCATTTTTTTATTGGATTGTTTGTTTGTTGTTGAGTTTTATGAGTACTTTGTAAATTTTGGATATTAGGCCCTTATCTGAGATGTTGTTTGAAAATAACATTTCCCATTTAGTTGGCTGTCTGTTTATTTTGATGTCAGTTTCTCTTGTTGAGCAAAAACTTTTTATTCTGATGTAGTCCCATTCATTTATCTTTGCCTTCACTTCTCTTGCCATTGGAGTCAAGTTCATAAAATGTTCTTTAAAACCCAGGTCCATGAGTTTAGTACCTATGTCTTCTTCTATCTACTTTATTGTTTCAGGTCTTATATTTAGGTCTTTGATCCATTTTGAATTAATTTTAGTACACGGGGACAGGTTGTAGTCGAGTTTCATTCTTTTGCATGTGGCTTTCCAGTTTTCCCAACACCATTTGTTGAAGAGGCTTTCTTTTCTCCATTGTGTGTTGTTGGCCCCTTTATCAAAGATTATTTGACCATATATATGTGGCTTTATTTCTGGGATTTCTATTCTGTTCCATTGTTCTGAGTGTCTATTTTTCTGCCAATACCATGCTGGGCTTGTACATTTTTGATAGAAGAAGTCAGTGGAGTCAAATTGATTCCACACATATAAAGTAAATAAGCAAGATTGTAATAAATAAGCCTCACTCTTTTTTTTTAAGAATTAATTTACTCATTTTTAGAGTCTGAGGAGAGAGAGAGAAAAGAAGGAGGGTGAGGGGTGGAGAAGCAGATGGTCACTTCTCCTGAGTGCCCTGACCAGGAGTCGAACCCAGAACATCCACACACCAGGCCGATGCTGTACCTCTGAACCAACTGGCCAAGGCCTCAATAGCCTCATTCTTTATCTTGGCTCAAATCTCTTAATATTCATTCCCTGTTGTCCGAACACCCCTTCATTGTAATAAAAGGGTATCACTCAAGGCTTCTTATTCACATATGTGAAAGAATTGCTCATTGATGGGCTTATTTTCTTTTTTCAAAACTAACCAGAGTGTTGATCTAATTTATTTCAATTGCTTTACCTTAATTAGAGAATTCATACCATTTCATTGGTCAAATCTTCTTGACCTGCACGAAGTTATATGTGATTTATTGTGCATTTAAAACAAAATAATAATATTTCATTCTAGATATTTTCTTTTTAAATTTTCAAAAAAAAAAGTTATTTATTGATTTGAGACAGAGAAAGGGGGAGAGAAAGAAAGATAGATAGAGCTCATGAAGGATCAATGTGTTTGTTGTTCCACTTATTTATGCATTCATTGGTTGATTCTTGTCCATGCCCTAACCCAGATTGAATTCACAACCTTGGCATATCAGGACAACACTTTAACCAACTGAGCTACCTGGCAAGGGCCTCTAGATATTTTCAATGCCACTTGTTTTCTTTTTCAAGTGATATAAACATAAAAATATTTGCAGAGTGTTTTTCCAAATGCAGACTGACATTTGCTTTCCTTTTTCTTGATCATTCAGGGTGAGGTTATCACAAAGAGGACTTTAAATCTCTTTTATATACTATCACACTTGTTTGTTTTGAAGAAAAAATGGAATGGAGTTTTCATTTCTCCTCATATGTAGACCTTTTTTAAGCTTGCAAATTTCTTGCTATCGGTCTGCTTACTTGTAGTACTGACAGGCTGCTTTGCTGATAACATAATTGCATGGTATTTGCTAAGAAATATTTCTACACAAAACAGTTCACTGCAGGAAAAGCATCTTGAAGATTGCTCTTTGAGAATAGGCAGAAATATAATTTCTTTTGTAAAGAAGAAAGAAAAAAATCAAGTGCTTAGTATCTAGTCCATCAAATTAATTTAAAATTCGAGTTAGAATGGGAAAATTAAAGTAATATTTGGAAGGAAAAATATTTGATCCCAGTAAAAGGAAAATAGAATTACATGACAGATACCTACAGAGCTTTCTTGGTGTCACATTTTAAGGACCCCAAACAAAACCAATTATGATCATACAAATAATGTGTTTTTGTTGCAATGTTTTTATAAAACATTGATTTTAAAAAGGCTTATTTCATTGTACATTTATTGACTATCTAGAATTGAATCAGTGATAGTAGAAAATTAGATGATATGGATGAACCTCTGGAAAATAAAAATAAAATTTTAGATAGTATAAAACATAAAATTCAATGAGAACTTGACCTTACACATGGAGTTCTAATATATATCAAAATATACAGAAAGAAAAGGTCTATTTCCTATAGTAAACCAAAAGCGAAATACAAGTCAGAAAAGTTGAAGTATCTTAATGGATACACAATACTTGGCAGCATTAAAAATTGTGTAAAGGACTTGCCCAACACAGAAATACAACAAGTCATCTTGCTGAATGTAATTTTGGACAGAATGACCGCATAGGAGTAGGAAGAGTGAAGAAGATGCTTCTATGAAAGAAGGAGACTGGATGCGGCCTGGTTCTGTTTGCCTGACTTAGTGGGTGCAAGTGTAAGAGTGGGCAGAAATATGTGGGAGGATGGGAAATGAAAGACTATCCGAGAGGGCCAAGGTGATTGGGAAATACAATGAGTCTTGGAAGATGGAGCTAGCATTTTCATCTTTCAGGGAGTTTCTTCCTTCAGGGAGAAAATAAATGTTTCTATGCTTATAGATTATACAAACTAAGCTTTGCTAAGCTTTTCGACATAGAAATTCAGTGTCCAGTATCAAGGTTATCATTTGCTAAAACGTGGACACCCGGCAGGTGACGGTTTGTCACTGATGCTCCATGTTGACAGTACTGGTAGAGTCCTACTTTTGATTGGGTCAGATGAACTATGGTATGAGAGACCAGGAGGAAGTCCAGGACTCAAACAAATAAGCAACTCTGGACATTTTAGATTTACAGCATATTTCCTTCCCTTCCTCTAGAAAGAGAAGATGGAATTAAAGATGTTTTGACCGAACCAGCTACTGGGAGTATGATCTAATAGAGTGATCATCATTTTTTACAACTTGAAGTTAATTTTTCCCTTGGGATTAGTTAACCTGGAGACATACATGTTTTGAACTATAGTCTGTAAATGTTTCCCTCTATTCTATTTCGCACTGTTATATCCATGCTTAGTGTATTTTTCTAATATTTTAACCAGGAAGTCTAAAGAATGTGAATACGGCCTGACCTGTGGTGGCACAGTGGATAAAGCGTCGACCTGGAAATGCTGAGGTCGCCGATTCGAAATCCTGGGCTTGACTAGTCAAGGCACATATGGGAGTTGATGCTTCCAGCTCCTCCCCCTCTTCTCTCTCTCTGTCTCTCCTTCTCCTCTCTAAAATGAATAAATTTAAAAAAAATTTTTAAAAAAATTAAAGAATGTGAATACATCAAGGAGGGCATGTCATGGGCTGAGTCAGATAGTTTCTTAAAATATCTGTATACTTTGTTTTTCTGGTTTTACAACTAAGAGGTGAACTATTACCACTAAAGAAACAAACCAGAGGAAACAAATACAAATTTGTATGCCCAGAGATCTCACCTTTTTACCGTTCAGAGATATCTGACTTGCCCCTGCTTGCCAAGGCAAATGAAGCCAGGCTTGCTACTACGACAAGTCTCCAAAATTAAACTGCCTCCTAATGGAGATAATAGATACTGATAAGCCTTATTGATACTAGTTACCACTAAGCACTGTGATTATTTCACTAAGCACTGCGATTACCATCATTGCTGTAGCTGCTGTCTTCACCCTGATGAATTGGCTGCCACATTAGGAAGCATGCTTGATGTATTGGAATCTTCAAAATATTCTCTGAGAACTTGGCCTGAACTGTGGTGGCGCAGTGGATAAAGCGTCGACCTGGAAATGCTGAGGTCACCGGTTCGAAACCCTGGGCTTGCCTGGTCAAGGCACATATGGAAGTTGATGCTTCCAGCTCCTCCCCCCCCCCGTCTCTCTCTCTGCTCTCTCTCCTCTCTAAAATGAATAAATAAAATTAAATTAAAAAAAAGAATATTCTCTGAGAACTTTAATTCACCAAAGTCATAAATATTCCAGGTAGCATTAATTTGTGCCTTTAATATCTCAATATCTTTAGGGTCTCTGAGGATATACTTTATAGAGGACCTGCTCCTCAAGATAGTATTGGGTGTTTCAGATACAAAGAATTTCATAGACAAACAGATTTGGAAAATACTAGGCTATACAAATGTAAATGCATCATAGACCTTCATTTAGGGGCCTTTACTAATGTACATTGTGAATGTTGTGAATATGAAGTTTGATTTTCCACATTTCCCACAACTGATCATGGAATTCTTTTTGTTTTTAAAGCTTCTGATAGGAATTATTTTTCAAAGAAAACTATCTAAAAAAATTAAGTTTTAGGAAAAATAACTATGTATAGGGTTAGATATTGAATAAACTGTTTAAGATACAAATACAAGTGCAGCAACTCCATGGTTTTTTTGTCTGTTTGTTTTGTTTTTACCACAAAAGCTTTATGAATAATTGTAAATGTTATTTCAGGGAAATAGATTAGAATTATACAATGTTTAGAAGCTCACCAGATTGCCAAGATAAAAATATAGTAACTAATTAAAAGCATTTTAATGTAAAATGTTAAAAAGATATTTTATTTTTTAAACTTTATTGATTTTAGAGAGTGAAGAAGAAAGAACGAGACAGAAATAAATCTGTTTCTGTGTGTGCCCTGGTGGGAGATTGAAGAAGCAATCTCCGCACATCTGCATGATGCTCTAGCCAACCAAGCTATTTGAACAGAGTGGAAAGAGATATTTTAAAGTTATATGTGGCTTTTTTAAAAATGAAAATCTTGCCTGACCAGATGGTGGAGCAGTGAATAGAGCATCAGACTGGGACGCAGAGGACCCCAGTTCGAGACCCGAGGTCGCCAGCTTGAGTGCAGGCTCCTCTGGTTTGAGCAAGGCTCACCAGCTTGAGCCCAAGGTTGCTGGCTCGAGCAAGGGGTCACTCGGTCTGCTGGCACCCCCTGGTCAAGGCACATATGAGAAATCAATGAACAACTAAGGATCCACAACGCAGAATTGATGCTTCTCGTCTCTCTCCCTTCCTATCTTTCTGTCTCTATCTGTCCCTCTCTCTGACTCTCTCTGTCTCTGCCACAAAAAAAATAAAAGTAAATGAAAATCTCACTCATGTCATCTTACATATAACTTTCTGATGACTTTGCCAGTTTTTTCTCCTTGTCTCCACATAGCAGAATGAAGCTTTTAGGATCTAGAATTAAATCTTAGCGCTATCCTTTATTGCTGGATAGCCATGAGAAAATTAATCTCTCTAAGCTTTAGTTTTCTTATATGTAAAATAAAAATGATAGTATTAATAATAGCTAACATATTTTAGGCAAATTATTTGAGATGATAAATTTAACACACCTAGCACTTGCATGATAGACAGTAAAAATAAACCACATACACACACAAACACACAACCATTATGCTCTTTTGAAAAAAATCTAAGAATGATATTGTTAGAATCTGCTCAGAAATTTAACCTCAGAATATGTACTTATTGGCCAAATTGACCATAATGTCATGGCTTAGAAAAATTCCAAAAATGTATCAAATTTTTCTCCACCACATTACCATTGCAACACAGGGAAACTAGAAGGAAATGGAATTACGTATTAAATCACTGGATTTATTAACATTGCACATCATCCTCTTCTGATTTAACTATCAATTTGGAAAGACTATTTTATCTGCCAGAATGCATGAATGATGGGAAAGTTGTTCAGATACCAGAAACACATCCCATGTTAAATTTAGATAATTATACCTCTTGCTATACAACCTCATCGTATCCTCCTACGTCTTTTGATATAACATGCATCACACTTGACATTATTTATTTAAATTTTGCTTACCGCACTAAAGTGTAATCTCTGTCCCATGAGGTACTATGCTTTTATTGGTGGTAACAACATCCCCAACACCCAAAACACCACCTAATGCCCAGTAGAAGCTCCATCACTGTTTGTGATACTAAGAGACATACTGTACATTTTGCTACTTGTGGAAAAGCATAACTTTGATTACTTCTACATTGAGATACACTACCCCCAACAATTCAGAATAGCTCTGAAATCAGAAGCAAAACAAAACAAAACTAATGTAGAAAACTAAAAAGAAACAGTTATGATTTTTTTGAAAAAGAATGTTGATATAAGTTGATGACTTGTGTATAAGAGAGATCCAGGCAAAACAGATAAAGGAATGTTTGTCTGGAATGTTCAGAACCACAAGAGAAGAAAAAGAAAGTCAGAAAAGACAAAAATAAAAGTAAAGAAACCAAGAATAAACAAACAGCAGAAGGCAGATCTCTATCTATCTGCCTATCTAGTATCTATCTATCTATCTATCTATCATCTATCTATCTATCTATCTATCTATCATCTATCTATCTATCTATCTATCTATCATTTATCTGGATATACATATAGATATATCTATATATCATATCTATATCTATCTATCATCTATCTATCTATCTATCTATCTATCTATCTATCTATCTATCTATCTATCTATCTATCTAAGAAACACAGAAATTAAGACCACAGATAGAGGGTGTCTGATAGTGGGAAATAGAAGTGATAACAGGCAAAGGAGAAGTCAACTGTGTAGTCTGCCAAAGAAGAATAGGCATCAGTTACACAAACCTCAAGGGAATTTGGAGGAGAGGGCAGCCAAATAGTTCTATGAAGGTAGTGTTAACACTAGCCAATATTACTGTAGTAATAGAAATCATTTCACATATGGACACACAGCATCTGTGTCTCCTCATAGAACACTCAGGAAGGTTTAAGGTTAGGGCTCGCATTCTCTGCATTTTTATCATTTTTTATTTATTTATTTATTTATTTATTCTGTATTTTTCTGAAGCCGGAAACGGGGAGAGACAGTCAGACAGACTCCCGCATGCGCTGACCGGGATTCACCCGGCACGCCCACCAGGGGGCGAAGCTCTGCCCACCAGGGGGTGATGCTCTGCCCCTCCGGGGCGTCGCTCTGTTGCGACCAGAGCCACTCTAGCGCCTGGGGCAGAGGTCTAGGAGCCATCCCCAGCGCCTGGGCCATCTTTGCTCCAGTGGAGCCTCGGCTGCGGGAGAGTAAGAGAGAGACAGAGAGGAAGGAGAGGGGGAGGGGTAGAGAAGCAGATGGGCGCTTCTCCTGTGTGCCCTGGCCGGGAATCGAACCTGGGACTTCTGCATGCCAGGCCGACGCTCTACCACTGAGCCAACCGGCCAGGGCCTTTATCATTTTTTAAAAGACAATCAGATTATAACCAATTGTTTCTTTTCCAGCAGGAAAAAGTCTTTTATACGGAACAGTTTTTATTTATAATTCAAGAAAAAAATTGCAGCCCAGGCCAGATGGCTCAGTGGACAGAGCATTGGCCTGGCTATGGACATCCCTGGTTCAATAGCCAGTCAGGGCACACAAGAGAAGCGACCATCTATTTCTGTTTCTCTTCCCCTCCCACTCTCTTTTCTCTTCCTCTTCCCCTCCCACAGCCAGTGCTTCAATTGGTTCAAGCTGGCTATGGAAGCAGAGGACTGCTCCATTGGAGTGCATCAGCCTCAGGTGCTAAAAATAGCTCCATACTCAAGCATCATCCCCAGGTGGAGTTGCTGGGTGGATCCTTAAATCTACTTTCTGATTTGCCAACATAGTATCTGTTTCTGTGATTATTTTAAACTCTAATTTAGAAAATAGATAAGTGAAATTTATTTTTTTCCTCTTAGCTAACTATAACTTCAGGTGTGGTTTTATGTGCCTGATACATAGGACCAAATTGTAAGTTAACTACTATATTTTCTTTCTTGCTTGCTCTTTTCTTTTTTTTCCCTTTTAAGAAGAGCATGACGGTGTTCTATTTGAGAGCTAAGGTAATGTTCAGATTAGGATTTCAAACATGAACACTAGTTATTGTTTGGATTCACAAAACCATAACCACAGAAAGCAAACTATTAAGGGTCATAGTGATAAAACTGTTAACAAGGACAGAAAAGAAAATTATTCTTTTTGGCAATACTACCCTCTAGTGGAGTAATGGGCATCAGAAAGGGACTTGCTATTTGGTGAGTGGAGTTTATCCTTAATTTTATGCATAATAGAACAATTGTATAGAAGCAGATAATGTGTACATTTTTCTTAGATATTCCTGGAGTATAAATATACCCAACTAGTGATTTTATGTTTATTGGCATTACATTTCAATAGATTTTATTTGCTATAATGCAGTATGCAAGAACTATGTGCAACTGACTAACATAGACACAATCAAAGATTTTAACCCCAAAATATGTACAATGTCCCATAAGAAGCACTGCTCCCATAATTTGCTTTTTCTTTATCCTGTCAATGGCAAGCAAACTAAATTTAAGGAGTCTAATCTTTTAGTTTACTTCAGTTATTTACAGCCTTAGATTTGCATCTAATCAGTTTGCATGGCCAGAATATAAAATGACCAATGTGCATTCAGTTAGAAGGCAAATCTAGTAAATACTTTCTTGGCAGAAGCAAGCCACTACATTCAGCACTGTTAGCCCTGTATTGACATAATTGAAAAATTACATATCTTTTTTTTTTTTTTCCTGAAGAATCAAATTATCCCAGAAGCACCTGGAACATTAAGGTTTCATCTGTGCCCAGAAGGGGACTGAGAAGAAAATGTATAAGAACATACTGAGTTTATATGACTTTAGGTTTCATGTATAGAAAATTTACAATGTTGGGCTTCTTTTCTAACCTCTAGAAGTTACAATTGAGAGGTACAGAAAGATCTCTACCCTTTTAATTATAGAATTCACTCAACAAAGTATTTGTTACTCTTGAAAAAATCAGGAGATAGTGTCCATGCAAATGTTTTACATATTTACTACCTACCCTGAAACCTCCACGTCAACACCTTCCACTGCATTCATTACAAGGAACCAGTGCTTCCTGGATTTATTTTGTTGTTCAGATTCTAATGCTCATAATAAATCATTGAAAATAAACAAAGAACGTTTTTATGGAAGAAGGCATGAAACTATATGTCAAAACAGAAAAAAATGATATTTTTTAAAAATTTTCAGTTTGTTCAAGGCCTCTTTTTTTTAAAAAAGTCTGTATGTTTCTTCATATTCACAACTCAGAAGTCAACTCCACGGTGAACATAAAACAGGCACTATTTAATTATAGCAGATAATTATACAGACCTCTTTGCAAAGAGGTGTTTCTAATCAATTCATTAGTGTGTTTCTAATTTATATTGTACAGGAAAATTGTTAATTCACAACAAATATCAAAGACTGTGTAGAATAATTTTCTTCTTTTTGTTTTTAATAACGAGAGAAAATGATGACCTGGAAAGTAAGATTATTAACAAATGTAACTTTGGGTGCCAATGTTTGCCCCAAATTACCCAAGACAATGCAAAGAACAATGATTATTTTAAAGTAAATAACTTTAAGTAATATAAAAAAACAAGTTAATATATTGTTTTTGAGAAAATAATGATATGCTATTCTCCATAAAAGATAAAATGCTTGGAAAAAAATGGTTTTCCTCTCAGGAGACCAGATTTATCAGTTAGCTTTGCCAAATAAGTAGTTTAATTTAGGCAATATCACTAAGTTATCTGTAGAATCAGTATCTTCACCTGTCAAATAGCACTAAAGTGACATAAGGACAGGAACGTGTCCTCTTTAGTCACCACAGTATTTCTAGCACCTAACACTGTGTCATAAAAATGGGAGGTACTTGGTAAATATTTGTTTAATGAGTGATACTACATAAATAAAAAGGCACTTATATGCTGAATTGTGAAAGTAAAAGAGATGCCTATAAATTACTTTGAAAAAATACTTAAGTAAATAATCAGTGTTTTCTGTTTATAAGAACATCTATTCCTATCTGTCATTATCACAGTGGGCTAGAAGAAAAACATTCTTTAATCACTTTACAGTTGTAAAAATGCAAAATGGCATCAAAGGATATTTCACGTTTTATAGCTGAAATGTTCTAATCATATCCTTATGCTAAGTACATAAAGAATTTGAAGTTGAAACAGAAACATTAAGGAGCTTTTGAAGAGTAACAACAATAAAACAAACAGAAAAAACACCATCTTTACACTTGTCTCTTTGAATGGCACTTTTCATAAAATTTGTTTCTACTGGTTTCCAAAGTTCAATAATACATCATTCTAACAGAAAGGTCATTAGAGAAAATCCCAAGCATCACTTCAGTCTTTAAAAGGTGTATTTGTTGTTGGTGGTGGTGGTATTTGTGTGTGTGTGTGTGTGTGTGTCTGTGATGGAATGTTTACTGCACTGGAATGGTCTTCAATTAATATTATACATGTTAATAATGTATAGGAACTTGGCACTTTATTTTGGAGTGCCTTTCTGAAGTGAGAGTAATGAAATTAAGAGGATAGAAGGCTGACAATGCCAAGTGGATTGTGTGATATGAAGAGATGAAGCCAGTCAAGTAACTTAGTACCTAACTCAGTTTCAGCTCAAGCACTAAGCTCTCAATTGTGTTTTACAGGATATGAATGACTATCCTCCAGTATTTAGTAAACGCATGTACAAAGGAATAGTGGCTCCAGATGCTGTCAAGGGTACACCGATCACATACGTTTATGCTGAAGATGCAGACCCTCCTGTAAGTAGAAGTCATTGGCTAATATTCTGAACTGTAGTGGGGTGAGAACCTTTAACATTCACAGATGAATGACCCATTTTACAAGTCAGCACATGTGGTTTGTGTGTTTTACTCTGTTCACTCATACATTGGATATACTCTTGCCTATTGCATCCACTGGTTCAGACAATATATTAAAAGCTTATTGTTGAACTTAGACAATTAGGGATATGCTTTTTGCTTCACTAGAATTCAAAATTTATTATTTACCAATTTATCTAGTACTGATAATAAAATATATAAAGACAGAATTATCTACATTTGAAACCAGTATTATTTGGATTCTTTATTTAGATAGTATAAGCTTAGTTAAGCCAGAAAAGTTTTATCTTAATATATTTTTCATTTTATTCATACATGGCGACTTTGTTATCAAACTAAATCAACATAGGACATAATACTAATCTTAAATGTGTTAATTATAGTAAACAAAAATCTCAATATTGCTTTTAAAACATATTTAATAAATTATTTTCTTATCCAGGATTTTGCCTCTTTGAGATATCCCAAATTGCCTTTCAAGATTGGAGTTGTTTAATTAAAACATTATTATAGCAAAAATGAGGCAAATTTGTCTAATATTACTACCTTAATGTATTAAAAATAGCACAAAAAAGTACTGATTTCTATAAACAATGTTTTCTATAAATAACTCCAGTGCTTTATATAATTTATTCTCATAATAGTCAAATGATATTTTTGTTTGTTACATAGAGTGAACTCACATTGTAATTCAGTGGCTGATATATTATAAAAACTATAAAAGGGAAAACTATTTCCAAAAAGTGAAAAAATAGAAAAAGTCCTGAATTTTATATGTAATGCAATTTATTTTTAAAAAAGGTGAAAGACAACCATGACAGTTCTCAACATCACTTGTGACAAGTCATATAAAGTCTTCTGTGACTAAAGGTCTTGAAAATAATAATATTAACCTGAAAATTTTTACTCAGAAGCTCCTTTCTTTGTGTTAAAATATCTTTGAAACATTTATGGTATCTTGGGTAATATGATATGCAAAATTTCATTGTGTTGGACATAGCAGTAGAGCTGGTGAATATAAAATGGTTGGTTTTTCTGCCTTTTTAAATAAACTGTCAGAGAATCAAAATACTTTGAACTTAGGAATATACATTCAATTCTACTCAAGACATGCTTTGAATACTAATTCTTTAATGATCCTTGTACAACACAATTTTTGCTCTCCAGAAACTGATTCCAAATGTAGAGGAAAAAAAGAACTGCTTATAGAAACTATAACACGCTGTAATAAATGAGTGTAAGCAAACAGCATCTTAGTATATTCAGATTGCAGAGAAATGTTCATTAGTGCAGATAAATAAGGAACGACTAAAAGTAAGCCTGCTGGTCACTTATGTAGGACAGACTTCCAAGTCTTGGTTTAGACAGCAAAATCTTCATTTCACCTTTGACGACTGTGACTCTGCTATCTGCTTTGACACTCAGATCTGAGAAAAATTGTCTTAGTTTGTTGTCTGTTCTAGAAACCTATATTACTTATTTAGAAAGAAGACCCCGTTTTACACACTTAATCTCTTTTATGGAAATTAATGAGGCTCAAATCCCATATTATCTTTGAAAGAAGTTTTTACATTTGCATTCTCAATAGTTTTTAGCATTTAATATCTAAAGCTGGCTTTTCAATAGATGAAAGGTGAATGTCAGTCATTCAGCCTTGTTTCAGATAGTTAATATGATAGCAAACTCAGTTTTAATCTACGAAACACTAGCAATCTTTTGGTATAAGTAACATTAAGCATTGAGTTCTCCAATTATTGCTGCAATCCAGATGCGTTAAATAACACTGTTTCAATTTGGCTGCACCTACAGCAATTTGAAATAAAAGTTTAATATCATGAAAAATTTCAGAAAACAAATATTACATTACACAACTTTCAAAAATATTATGCTTGATTTTCACTTTTATTATTTTATGTTTGGTACCAAAAATACAAACTAAGTTATTTGTTGGAAGAGCTTGTCAGTTGTTTTCTACTCTTCCTATTATAAACATTCATTAATTATAGGAAGATAGTTTCCGATCATTTCAATTTCATATTTTTAGGGTTCCTATGTCAGTTCCACTACTTGGGAATAAGTATCTAAGGTAACACTATGTTTACTTAATGTTCTCTTTTTCAACTAGAAAGTAATGTCTTTGAGGGAAGGATACAATAAATTAACAATTATTTCTATGATCTTCAGAACTGACAAATTACCAGTTCTTCAGAAATTTATTTGTGACCCTGTTTAAATGAGTTAGTCAGTAAGCCTCAGTTTGGCCATTTGAGGGCTATGAAAATTAAATGGATGATGCATGTAAAATACCTTGCACAATTTCTGAACCCTTCAATAGTAAGTATTGGTACAATTCAGCAATTCTAATTTCATGCCTTTTTCAAGGCATCTTGTTTCTTTTGAATGAAGAGAGAACCATCCATTTTAAAGTGGAAAATAGCAACAAAATGTTTTGAAGTATCAGAGAAACTGAGTAGGGTCTTTAAGCCAGAGACAGCATTGTTGCTGGATATAAATTAAGAATTATAAAATGCATGTTGTTCAAAACTAAAATGCTAACAATCTTCAAAGGATATATATTTTTCTTCTCGCTGAATTAAAGATGTTAGGACTTTATTTCCCGCCTTGCTTTTGTGACAGCATTGATATTGTGTAATTCACTAGAGATGTGAATAGTGAATGACTAATTATTTTGGATATTAAAAATTGCCAACTTTCTCCTTCTGCTCACCAGAGACATCTCACTCTAAACTTTCACAAAACACAAAACTACAAGAGTAATTTGCATTTGCATATATTTATTCTTCTGAAACTACAGGTCAAACCTCATGATACAGAAGTACTCTTTGTGGGCTGGGTGAATGCCTGATAAAATAGTGTCATTTGTAAACATGAGGGCATGGAAAAATTGAAATAAATAAATGATATTTTACATTTTGCTCATTTCCAAGAAAGTCTAAGGGACTCACAAAGGATTAGTTGTTCATCATTCTTTTCATTTCATGCATATTAGGACTACATAAGATTCTTGTCTAAAATAAAGCAGTAATTAGACCATATTTAATATTAGCAATTTAGACAAACTTTTTTTTTTTTAAAGAGACAGAGAGAGAGTCAGAGAGAAGGATAGATAGGGACAGACAGACAGGAATGGAGAGAGATGAGAAGCATTAATCATCAGTTTTTCATTGCGACCCCTTAGTTGTTCATTGATTGCTTTCTCATATATGCCTTGACCACGAGACTTCAGCAGACCGAGTGACCCCTTGCCCGAGCCAGCAACCTTGCATCCATGCTGGTGAGCTTTGCTCAAACCAGATGAGCCCGCGGTCAAGCTGGCGACCTCGGGATCTCGAACCAGGGTCATCCGCATCCAAGTCCGACGCTTTATCCACTGAGCCACTGTCTGGTCAGGCTAGACAAACTTTCTTATTTGCATATATTGGTATAAGAATTATTTAGACATTGAAACTTTTTTCAGATTTTGATATTGATTTATGAAATAAATATGTTCCATAAAAAGATCTTGGAAGTTCTCAATAGTAATTGACTTAAAAATCAGTAAATATTCTCACTATACTTTTTTTCAGAATATTTCTGTAAGGGGACAATAACTACAAGTGGGAGGTATTTTTTCCGCTCCATAGAAATGAGAGTTATACTAGTCCTTCAGAATTCAGACAAGCTTCCTGAGGGAATATTTTTTAAAGCGTTTTCACAGGTGGCCTTTACACCCTTGTCAATCATTCAAGGGCACTTTTGTTGATCTCTAGAGAGCAGAAATGGTGGTCAGTTTTTTTCTTATGATACATACCTTATGTTTCATTAAAATGTCATGTCATTACTTAATAATGTCAGATAATTGTGGTGATCTTAAAATACTTAACCTTTCAGATAGTTATTCTGTTGTAATCTATTAGCAGAGGGCATAACACTAGAATGAAAGCAACCATGAATTGTTTTTATCCATGATTTTACTGCTTGCCTTGTGTGCAACTGTTAAAACTATACAGATCCAGGAGTGTTATAAAATTGTATTTTTATCTCCAGCTACGATAAGCTGTCCTTTATCATTTTTGAATGATATCTTCACAGTTCTATTTTTCATCACTCACCACATACTGACTTTGATGTTAATGCTAGATTGATTTGGGTTACTGCTAACAATGTCGCAAAAACTCTGGTTTTAAAGATCAATGCTTACAAAACATATTGGCCCACGCAGGAGCACATGGGGGAAATGTACGCAGTTCAGTGTTGTCGTTTTTCCCTCACATTTAAGCTGTTAAGGAAATAATCAACTATTTTCACTATGCCTGTCAGCTTGCGAAAATTGAGAAGCTATAACCCAAGCCTCAGTCCCTTTGGTCTCGAATACTTAATTTGAAAGCACTCCATGAAACAGTTGGGACTTGATCTTTAAAATAACAATGGGTTATAATTAGATTTGAAAGTGTAAATGAGTACAAAAGGGAAGGTTTTATGGGAATGTTTATAAATGATTAATGTCAAAAAAAGGCTTTTATAAGGCTTTTAAGAATCGGTGTTATTGTCTATCCTTTTTGTAGCTTATAGATTTCTTTCAATAACAATTATATTGTTAACACTACTTGAAATCAATATTAGATTTAACTGTTGCTGATGTAAATGTAGCTCTTGTAATTAAGAAAACACCATGTTTACCAGGGCTAAAATGATGGTTTATAGCTTAAATAATGTCCTTTATTTTCAATTTCTTGCCAGAGAAAATGGGAGCCAAGCCTTTAAAAGAGTAGTTTGGCTTCTCATGAGTGGGATTCTTGGCCTAAACACCATGCAAGGCCATGCTAACTTCTGGTATTGTTATCCGTTTTATTACTATTGCATTTCCTTAAATAATAGCTATACTTAGCTGGTAGGCTACGACCAAAAATGTTCCTGGCACAATATAGACACTTCATAATACTTACTGAATAAATAAATGAATCAGAAAGTGTTTATTGTGGGCTTCACAAATAAGAATACAATGAGACAGGAACAAAGATATAGCCACAATAGTGTGTATGAAAAGTGCCAAGATATAAATGTGCCTTGGTGTGGTCTGAGCCTGCTCTGGACCAGAAGTTAACTTTTAAAAATATAGGTGACTATTTAAGTGAGAGTAGAAGAAACTGACATATGAAACATATCCAAATATTGCACAGTCAAGTCACTCATGATATGTTCATGAATTTGTATAACAAGATTTGAACTATGTCTTATATAATAAATGTTATCTAATTAAAATACTATATTAAGGCTGCTTTAGCCATTCATTTGGGGATAGGAAATATGACAGATTTTTTTTTTAAAGACACATTTTATTCTATAGAAAATAGAAGCTTACTAATGACTTGCAAACAGGGCAGTGGCAAAATTAAAACTATATGTTAGAACAATTAATTTTCTATGACATGCAGTTATCACTGGATTAGATAAATGCAACCAGGAGATGAGTTAGCAACTATTCCTATCATTTAAATATGAAATAGACAAGATAAATATGGAAATGGGGAAAATATTAATACCTAAAAATCATTGAAATGAAAGAATTAATAGTGATTGAGCTGGAGGTTGAAGATCACAAGACATAATAAAAGCACAATCAGAAGTGAATCGCATTTTTAGCTGGAATGAATAAATATTAGTGATATTTGTTGGTGGAAATAAGGTAGAGTTTTTAAGAAAGCTATTTTAAGGAGAAAATAATGATATCAAATGAGAACAAATTAAAATAAAAATAATTTCAAAACATTAAAATGCAACCATCAACAGAATGACAGAAGTTGTCTAATTCCTTCTCCCAAGCATGGAGGCTGAGAGAAAACTAAGTCAGAAAAGCTAATGAAAGGGTAATACTCACCAGATCTACTTAGAAACCGTAGTGCCAAGATTAGCAGGAAGCTTATATCTTGTCCAAATTTATAGATTTATCAAACTAAGGAGTATGTAACATTTAATGAGGCTGGAGGCAAATAGTCGGTTAGGGCCAAGATCCCTTTGATTACAACACCATGAGAAGGACCCAAGGCAGCCAACAGCTGCTTGACTGAGGCCAGAATGATCTGGCTACATTGATAGGCCCAGAGATGGATTAGGCAGAAAATACTGGAGTAAGAGCATAGGGAAAAAATGGGGAACAGAAGCAGGTGAAGTTATAACACTAATAGTTATTTTTCGGCCTGACCTGTGGTGGCGCAGAGGGATAAAGTGTCAACCTGGAACACTGAGGTCACCGGTTCGAAAGCTTGGGCTTGCCTGGTCAAGGCACATATGAGAGTTGATGCTTCCTTCTCCTCCCCCTTCTCTCTCTCTCTCTCTCTCTCTCTCTCTCTCTCCTCTCTCTCTAAAAATCAATAAATAAAATAAAAAATAGTTATTTTTCAAGGGATAAAAGATATCAAATAAATGAGAAATTTGGAAATAAATCCTTAGGTCATGCCCTTTGAGAATGAGCCAGGACCTGGAGAACAGAAAGATCCAAAGAAAGATAGACAAGATAGAAGATAAATCTGCTAATGATATGGTTCAAATGAAAAAAAGTAAGAGAAGAAAATTAAATGGTGTCCTCGGCTCTCTTAGAATTTGCTTACCTTGTTATTTTTCATGTCTCTTGAGTTAATTTGGAAATGACTTCTATACATAGGTTCCTTTTTTTATTATTATTTTGACCCTATCAGTTAATTCTTATTATACTTTATCTGAAAAATGACATTTAGGCATTATTTATAAAATATTATAACATTTTAACTTTATTTTCTGGACATTTTTACAATAACTTTATACTTATTTCTGCATTTAATCCTTTCATCATTTATTTCATTACTTTTATATTCTGACCCATACATGCTTAAGTTCTTTGTTTTGTTGCATCTCTTGGTTTACTCAAATATGTCTTAGTTGGCCCTGGCCGGTTGGCTCAGCGGTAGAGCGTCGACCTAGCGTGTGGAGGACCCGGGTTCGATTCCCGGCCCGGGCACACAGGAGAAGCGCCCATTTGCTTCTCCACCCCTCCGCCGCGCTTTCCTCTCTGTCTCTCTCGTCCCCTCCCGCAGCCAAGGCTCCATTGGAGCAAAGATGGCCCGGGCGCTGGGGATGGCTCTGTGGCCTCTTCCTCAGGCGCTAGAGTGGCTCTGGTCGCGACATGGCGACGCCCCGGAGGGGCAGAGCATCGCCCCCTGGTGGGCAGAGCGTGCCCCTGGTGGGCGTGCCGGGTGGATCCCGGTCGGGCGCATGCGGGAGTCTGTCTGACTGTCTCTCCCTGTTTCCAGCTTCAGAAAGATGAAAAAAAAAATAAAATAAATAAAAAATAAATAAATAAATAAAATAAAATGGGTGTTAAAAAAAAAATATGTCTTAGTTTTTTGATATACTTTGTGAGTTTTTATAGGAATTCATATGAAAATTTCTTTTGCTTATACATATAACTTAAAGCTTAAAATAGTATCACAGTCTTCAGTTCAAAGCTTATCCCATTAAAACTATACATATGATTTTCCACTATTTCTTTTGGCGTTTAACATTGTAGGATTATGAAGCTTAATTATTTTCTTACTAATTTAGTTTTTAAGACCCTAGCCAGTTGGCACAGTGATAGAATGTCAGCCCCGACCTGTGGATGTCCCAGGTTCAATTGTGGTCAGGGCACACAGAAGACGCAACCATATGCTTCTCTACCCCTCCCCCACTCCCTTCTCTCTCTCTCTCTCTCTCTCTCTCTCTCTCTCTCTTTTCCCTTCACACAGCCATGGTTCCAGGCTAAGGATGGCTTCATGGCCTCACCTCAGGCACTAAAATAACTTGGTTGCCTGTCAACTGAGCAAAGGCCCCAGATGGGCATAACATCCTCCTATATGGGGCTTGCAGGGTGGATACAATCAGTGCACATGCAAAGTGTGTCTCTCTGCCTCCCTGCTTATCACTTAAGAAAAATAATTTTTTTAGTTAATTTTTAAGTATTTTTTGTAAGATTATCCATTCTTTTTTTAACGTTAGCTCACTTTCTTTTTTTAATTTTTTAATTTTTATTTTTATTTTTTTTATTTTTTATTTATTCATTTTTAGAGAGGAGAGAGAAAGACAGAGAGAGAGAGGGAGAGAGAGACAGAGAGAAAGAAGGGGGAGGAGCTGGAAGCATCAACTCCCATATGTGCCTTAACCAGGCAATTCCAGGGTTTTGAACCGGCAACCTCAGAATTTCCAGGTCGACGCTTTATCCACTGCGCCACCACAGGTCAGGCCAAGATTATCCATTCTTAATAAATGTTTTCACTAGTGTATATTTTGATATTCTCTTCTAAGTACTAATTTTTTCTGATACATGATGGCCACTTTCAGTCTGCAACCCTATGGAGTTCCTCAGCTGAGAAAGTTTTAAGTGAATTCAATATTAAGGACTTGTAAGCAAGATTGGCTTGTTTCAATTACTAAAGCCCCTACTGACTAGCTTTATAACCTTAGGTAACTCAGTTACTCTGTCTCTCAGTTCCAATGTGAGATAAAAAATAAGGTAAGTGTAACTATACACCTTGAACAGCAACTATATATTTTCTCTTTTCCCAACAATCACAATTCTATTCTTTGTTTCTATGAATTTGACTGTTTTCAATATTTTATGCAAGTAAAATCACACAGTACCTGTCCTTTTTTGACTGATTTATTTCACTTAGCAAAATATCTTCATGATTCATGTCATTGTAAATATCAGGATTTTATTCTTTTTTTAAAGCTAGGTAATATCGTATTTTGTGTTTATACCACATTTTTGTATTTGTTCCTCCACTTACAGATATTTAGATTATTTCCTCCTTTTTACCATGAATAATGCTTCAATGAACATAGCAGTACAAATATTTCTTTGGGACCCTGATTTCAATTATTTTGTATATATTCCTAAAGTGGAATTTCTGGATTATATGGCAGTTCAATTTTTAATTTTTTGAGGAACTGTCATACTGTTTTCCATAGTAACTATCATTTTACATTCTTACCAACCACAATGTACAAGAGTATTAATTTTCCCACATCTACACTACCATATATCTTTTTTTTTTTTTTAAGAATAGCTGTCTTAACTGGTGTGAAATGATGTCTCATTGTGTTCATTAATTTTCAGTCTTCTGATAATTACATATGTCAAGCATCTTTTCCTATACTTTTGGCTACTTGTAGGACTTCTTTAATAAATTTCTGTTGAAGTTTTTTGTCCTTTTTTATTAGATTATTTTTAGTTATTATTTTAGAGAGTTTTTTCTTTAACATTAAGCCTAGAGTTAATAATATATCATTTACTTAAAAATATATTTAGAGAAGAGATATCAGGTTATGTGTTCTTACCACAATAGAAAAAAATACTGCTCACAAAAATGAGGGGATATTTCAAAATGAATATGAAGCTATAAAGTATTCCCTAATATTTGTGAGCAGTATAGTACTTACTCTGTAGAGTTTGTGTGAGAATTACTGTTATCATTTATTTGTTGGTGCCTGCCATATAGTAAAAACTCAAAAAAATGGTTATATTGTTTTTATGTTTCCATATTCTTTTTTATTCTTTGAGTCTCTGATGTTTGCCTTCTGTATCTGTTTATATTTTATTACCTTCTCTTCATCTTTTTCTCCTGCATTCTGCAGAAATGTATAAAAGTAAGAAGTCTAGTAAATTAAGCATGTGCAGAGATGGGCTAAAGTAGGTTTACTGTTGTTTGTATGGAAAAAGACATATGGGTTATGATTATCACAATAGTTTTATAAATTGTTTTGTGTACTCACAACTGTAAACCTTTTCTGCCCACCCCTGTGTTGTAGTGGGGATTTCTAAGACAAGGGGCAGTGAAGAAGGAACTGGGCCTCTGAATCATCACTGTGACAATTTTGTTCTTACTGATCTCTTCTCAAGATATGTTTGAATTAAGGTACCAGAGCTAAAGGTTCTGTTCTCAAGTTTCTGTTTGATCAAACTACTATCTAAAGGAGTTAATATTGTGTAATCCTGAGGGAAATATTTTTTAAGATCTTAAGTAGCTATGTTAATACTACTAGTAGAAACTGAAATGTACATAGACATTATATTAAGTCAGTAATATATGGCATAAGGAATTCACCTACAAGAATATCAACTAACTCATTCATTATGTTGTCAAAACATAGTAGTCACTTCAGGTGTTAAAAAGCAGGAGAGGGAGAAGAAAAAAAAAGCACATGATCTTCTCAATGGTTACATAGACAGTTTGACCTGAAGGTGGTTTTTTTATTTGTTTGTTTTGTTTTTTGTTTTGCTATTTTTTTAGTGAGAGGAAAGGAAATAGTGATACAGACTTCCAAACACACCTCTATTGGGACCTATATAGCAACCTCTCCCCCCATCTGGGACCGGTGCTCAGACCAACTGAGCTATCCTTAGTGCCTGAGGCTGATGCTTGGATCAAATGAACTATCCTTAGTACCTGGGGCTGATGCCCAAACTAATCAAGCCACTGGCTATGGGAGGGGGAAAAAGAAGAAAAGGGAGAGAAGGAGGGAAGAGAAATAGATGGTTGCTGCTTTTGTGTGCTCTGACTGGGAATCAAACCCCAAACATGCATATGCCAGGCCGATGCTCTATCCAGTGAGCCAACCAGCCAAGCCGGACCTGCAGTTTTTCTTAGTTTCTTTTTAAGAATACCTTAGCAGCCAGTTAAATTCACTCAAAACAACAACAGCAACAACAAAAATCAAACTATTTTACAGTACTCCCTGGTGCAAACTCTTACTTGGGAGATTTTGTGAATTATGCTGTTACAAAATAAGTCAGATTAGTTGCTTTCAAAGACGTTGGGAGAAATAATTTTAGAAACCTTATCATGAAGAAAAATCTTTGTGTACTTAAAAACAAATTACTTAATGTTTGTGTGTAATAATAATAGGTTTAGTATTTCCTGACATAATGTGATTGCCCTTATTATGAAGAAAATTATGTGGGTCAGAGTAATTTATTGATAATTATGTATTTAAGAAAAATGACCACATCAAGATATCTCCTGATATTAGACATTTATTATTTTTGTCCATTATACTCTCATTGAAATTCCCTATGTTTGCCAGTTTAGAATATCTTTCATACAGATCTGCAATTACATCCTGTAGTAATTAATTACATTCTGACCATCATTAAGTCAAAATATATTGTGTTTGACACTCACTATAAGAATGAATATCAAAGTAAAAATGTTCTGAGTAATAAAGAAAATAATGGAAATCTCAAGGCTATATTTTTTATAAATTTATATTATTCAGCTATGTTAATTACATTTACCACATTAAAATATTGTTTTTGTCTGTCATAGTCCATTATCTAGAAAAATAGCCAGGTTCAGAGCATCTGTAGATCATTATATTACTATATATGTACTAAATAAATGATTATTCCTGTAATATTGCCTCATACTAATATTTATTGAATTATATGTAATTAAGTAGAGAAAAGTACATCACATACTTGAAATTATGCCTTTCACATTTTGGAAACAGCACAATATTATATATGTGACATACTATTCCTGATCATATTTGGAAAAAAAGCCTAATGCATGAACAAACAAATTAATTCATTTAATAGATGTAATAAATCATGTTTTTCCTCTGAGCTATTAGGTTTGGCAAACGTCTTCAGAGTCCCATTAAGTTATATACTAATGTCACTAGTGTTGGTGTTTGTGTTTAACTAGGAAAAATGATATTGTACACTTAATCCTTTAACTTACATAAAGCAGTTACTTGACTTTTTTAAACCTTATTTCCATATAAGAATAAGACCATTTCACTGGATTGGTGCTTGCTTTATTAAAATATGAGAACACTTAGCGAATGTCAAGCCCATAGATTTTAGTTAATACTTCATTGTCCTCATTCTCACTTTCAGGATGATGGCAAACATGCCTAACTTTGCGTCTTGTTTGGAAGAGTGCTTGTACCCTCAGCATTTGTAAACTTTAAGATATCAATGCCTGGAATTATGAAGTCATCATGACATTGTAAAATTTTAAAATAAAGTTTTCATAAAACCACATGCTAATAGGGTCTTTATAATCCACCCAAATAAGAACATGGGTGAGCAAAAGTAGGTTTACAGTTATTCTTATGGAAAATAATATAATAATAAATAATAATACAGGAATAAACTCTATGTTTCACATACAACTTTAAACCTACTTTTTTCCATCCCTATATGTATATGCTTTAATAAAGTTCTTGACAAAAATTTTATGGGAAATTTTGCTTAGACATCTTCAACTGATGTCACTTAATAATGATATGTACAGTATCTACTTTTGTCCCCTTGAGTTTAAGACAAAATGTTCAAAATCTTGACACATAAATTAAATTTTCATCTGTCATTCCAGTACTCAAATAAAATAACACATAGATTCCACATATAACACAGTCACTACAATACCTACAAATCAAAATATTTTAAGGCACATTATATTTTATTATGTAAGTGTCTACATAGAGAGGTATATTTCTAAGCGTAGCTGTTTTTAATTTTTTTTAGATTGTTAAATGTGGTGGCATATAATGTTTCTTAGTATTCTAGTACGATCCTTTGTGTCTCTATGATGTCTGTGGTAATTTCTCTTCTTTCATTTAAGATCTTGAGAGCTATAAATTCCCCCTGATTATATATCTAAATATTTTTATTCAGTATGCTCATGCTTCTCCTGTATATCTTTATCAGAAATGCTGGCCCTGGCCGGTTGGCTCAGCGGTAGAGCGTCGGCCTGGTGTGCGGGGGACCTGGGTTCAATTCCCGGCCAGGGCACATAGGAGAGGCGCCCATTTGCTTCTCCACCCTGCCCCCCTCCTTCCTCTCTGTCTCTCTCTTCCCCTCCCGCAGCCAAGGCTCCATTGGAGCAAAGATGGCCCGGGCGCTGGGGATGGCTCCTTGGCCTCTGCCCCAGGCGCTAGAGTGGCTCTGGTCGCGGCAGAGCAACGCCCGGGAGGGGCAGAGCATCGCCCCCTGATGGGCAGAGCGTGGCCCCTGGTGGGCGTGCCGGGTGGATCTCGGTCGGGCGCATGCGGGAGTCTGTCTGGCTGTCTCTCCCCGTTTCCAGCTTCAGAAAAATACAAAAAGAAAAAAAAAAAGAAATGTTGGTAATTGTTTTCTTTGTACCTTGTGTCTTCCCTGTCTGACTAAATATGAGACCCATAAGTACAGAAGCATGTCCTTCTCACTGCTGCTTATCCTCTTGAGAGATAAATATGAATAGTTACGGAAGAGTATCTGTGACCAGGTATTGATGGGTTTTAAATTGAAAAGTTTCAAACAGTTAACCACATTCTGCATTAAGTAATTTTTTAAAGATCTTTCTAAACCATATAGAAAACTATCTATATAGCTATAATTTTTGCAATCACCAAAAATATCATTCAAAAATCTCAGCCTTGTTCAACAATGTTACACTACTGTATAACTCAGATTTAATACATCGTGCAGTGTACTTGATAAAAGTACACATCATCTATATTATATTACTACAGATCATATGAGAATTCATTTATTAGAAAAATCCAGACCCTGACCTGTTGGCTCAGGTGATAGAGAACTGGCCTGGCGTATGGACGTGCCAGGCTTGATTCCCAGTCAGGAAACACAGGAGAAGTAACCATCTGCTTCTTTCCTCCTTCACTCTCTCCATTCTCTCCCTTTATCCCTCTTGTAGCCAGTGGCTTGATTGGTTTGAGTGTGGGCCCCAGACACTGAAGATAGTTTGGTGATTCAAACATCAGCCCCAGATGATGGCGGGTTGCTAAGTGGATCCCGGTGGGGAGGAGTATGCAGTTGTCTGTCTCATTATCTCCTCTCCTCTCACTTAAATAAAGAAGAAAAATCCAGAGGATTATGTCATACTTTTAAAGGATGGTTTAACTTCAGAATGTATTAACTAAATATTAATTACTTATAATAGGAACTAGCAGGGAATATAGCACAGAAGTTCAGAAGTAGGGAAGAGAGAGTGCTTTATATTCAGCCAATCCAGACAAAAAAAAAAGTTTCATTTCTTTGTTACTGAACTCAGAAATCCTTTTTCTCCTTTGATTTTGGGCATGAGAGGGAATGTGTGTGAGAGAGAAGCATCTACTACTCACTGTTCTATTTAGCTGTTCCATTTACTCGTGCACTCACTGATTGCTTCTCTTTTGTGCCATGACTGGGGATTGAACCCATGACTTCAGCATGTGCTGAGACAACAGGAATTTTTTTGAAGGAATATTTATTCTCCTCTAATCTACTACATTTGGGAAACTATGTTCTTACAGGTTCTATTATCATCTACTCTGAGAGGCCTCTTCCCCCCCAAAAAACTCAAAACTCATTGACATCCACTTTATTTCCTTTCTCCTCCCCCAAAATGTATATTTGGCTACTGCAAATAGAAACATTAATTAAATATATTTTCAATCACACGGGGCATAAAACACAGCCATTTCATTTATATTTATATAGGTAATGTCCCCTAGAGTTGTGATCTTGGAAGCTTAGGAAACATGCATAGAAAGTATTACTTGCCCTAGCTGGGTATTCAGTGGGTTAGAGCATTGTCCAGAGATGCAAAGTTTATGGGTACAATCCCCTGTCTGTGCACATATAAGGATAGATCAATGCTTCTGACTGTCTCTCTCTCCCTCCCTCTTCTGCTAAAATCAATAAATAAAATAAATAAAATATTGCTCATATTATATTCACTCCACACATTATTTCCTTTAAATAATGACAACCCCCCAAAATTGCCAGCTCATATAAGCTCATAGTCAATAAGTAGAGATAGGCTGAAAACCCATCAACAAATGAATACACAACATACATTCAAATAAGAATACATACTATAAAGAAAGTAAAATAAGGTTTAACTTATAGTGCTATATGGGTGGGTATGTACAGAAGTATTATTTGAGACTTCCATGTCAGAAGAAATAAGATATGCATGAGTGTTGTAGACATAGTGAACAACAAATGGAAAGCTTCTGAGGTAAATGAGAGTTTGGTGTTTTATAAAGCCATTGTGGCTGAATTACTGTTAATGAAAATCAAGAAGGAAGGAAGATAGATAAATTCTAACTCCTCAACTCTGCTGTGAATTTGTTTGTTTTTTGTTTTGTTTTGTTTTGTTTTTTCATTTTTCTGAAGCTGGAAACAGGGAGAGACAGCCAGACAGACTCCCGCATGCGCCCGACCGGGATCCACCCGGCACGCCCACCAGGGGCGACGCTCTGCCCACCAGGGGGCGATGCTCTACCCATCCTGGGCGTCGCCATGTTGCGACCAGAGCCACTCTAGCGCCTGGGGCAGAGGCCACAGAGCCATCCCCAGCGCCCGGGCCATCTTTGCTCCAACGGAGCCTTGGCTGCGGGAGGGGAAGAGAGAGACAGAGAGGGAAAGCACGGCGGAGGGGTGGAGAAGCAAATGGGCACTTCTCCTGTGTGCCCTGGCCGGAATCGAACCCGGGTCCTCTGCACACTAGGCCGACGCTCTACCGCTGAGCCAACCGGCCAGGGCCTGAATTTGTTTTTTATGCTCTTAAGATTCAGCAATGTCCAGTCAGTAAATGTGTTGAATGAATGAATTAATGAGTCCCACATATAATGAATGTTATATATAATTAATTTTGGTATCTGAGAAAGATGTTTAGTGCTAGGGAATAAATAATTTCAAATTTCCAGTTGCTAATATTTTGTACAATTTCTAAATTTCTTTTAGAAAATATTCCCTATATAAAAAATACATTATTACTTAGTTTTATAATACTGTCTTTTTTTAACTACATTGAATATGTTTTATTTAATAGCAAACAGAAAGTCTTTTGGGATTTATTCTAAATTGTGGTTAATTTTAATTGTTAATTTAACTGATGACAATTCAAGTATTTCAGTACCCCTTGAATGATTAAGCATCTGGTAATATCATGGTTCTATTCTAACTATTCTGTTTAGGAAATATATTTCTCTAAAGAGAGTGCATTACTTATTTACAAATCCAAGAAAAATGTGGAAGGATGTTTTGGTGAATGGAAGTTGACACTGAGAAGGATTGTTGTACCAGCATCTCATTAATCTTTTAAAATCATGATTATCTGAAGTAACACTTGCTCTAATAAATGAGGTTGCCTGGATTTATAAGAGAAAACTACTGTCATGGTAAAAAAGAAGTCTTCAAAAAAGCTGTTGTGTTAATGCTTCTCACATGACCTATTAAACTTTCCATAAAATTTTAAACAAGAAACTCACAGTACTCATCTTTCAAAAGACTTCCAGAGACATGGTAGAAATCTCTGTCTTTGCCACCACTGCTTGCTGAGAAGAGAATCTTTGCAGATAATTTCAACATTTTCCTATTAAATTAATGTTGATATCTTGTTAAATCCTTTTTCTATTTTTTTATAATGCTTCTTCATGGTGGATAACTATATAAGAAAATTTTCAAAATTATTTAAGTGGTCTTTTCATGTGCTATTCCATGTATATTATAAAATTTCTATTAACATCTCCTAAATTATGTTGAATCACAGTTTATTTTATAGTCTCCTTTTGAAATTTCACATTGCTTCAAATGGCAAAATACATTTTACCTCATGTCTGTGATAAGGAAGAGCCATTTTAATTTAGCCAGTGGAACTAAAGGATAAAAATTTGACTTTACTAGGTTGATATAAATATGTGTTTTCTTTGATGATGACCTAAAACAAACAGATCATTTGTTTTATTCTATTTTTTTTTTTTACAGAGACAGAGAGTCAGAGAGAGGGATAGACAGACAGGAACGGAGAGAGATGAGAAGCATCAATCATTAGTTTTTCGTTGCGCATTGCGACATGTTAGTTCTTCATTGATTGCTTTCTCATATGTACCTTGACCGCGGGCCTTCAGCAGACTGAGTAACCCCTTGCTTGAGCCAGCAACCTTGAGTCCAAGCTGGTGAGCTTTTGCTCAAACCAGATGAGCCCACGCTCAAGCTGGTGACCTCAGGGTCTCGAACCTGGGTCTGTGGCATCCCAGTTCGACGCTCTATCCACTGTGCCACCGCCTGGTCAGGCTGTTTTATTCTATTTTTTATCAATTGCTTTTAGAGAGGGAGAGAGAGGAAGGGAGGCAGAGATAGACAAGCATTTATTTGTTGTTCTACTTGGTTTTGTTCTCATTTGTTGCTTCCCGTATGTGCTCAAACCAGGGATCAAACCCACAATCTTAGTGTTGAGTACGCCACTCTAACCAGAGCTCTTATTTATTCTTTGAATCTGTAGTTCCCTAACATTCTATCAAGATTTCTCTAGTGTTTGATATTTTCAAAATATTGATATATGTTTATATTTTAAACATCAGTTGAAGCATCTGGGCATCCTTGACACATGGTTATTCATTCACAAAACCATGCATTCATTCAAATACTCCTTGAGTGCCTATATAAGTCAGATACCTCTCAGGGTGTTCATAGAAGCTTTTATTCATATATGAGAGACAAACTACATAAGTAAACACAGAGAATATATATTAAAATTTCATGTAGGGTTGTTGAAGAAAAATAAAATAAAATGACGAATTAGAAAGTACTTGGGGAATAAGAGGGTAAATTTAATAGACAAAAGTCTCACAGAAGAGTATGGCAGGTATAAGGCAAAGACAATGAGGTAGGAATGAAGACAATATGGTGAAAGAGAAATAAGCAAGGTGAAGTTAGATACTCAGAAACGAGATGTTTTCAGGATCGGATGGCCTCTAATAAGGAATTTGGATTTAATTTCTGTATATAATGAAAAATAACTGGAAATTTCAATATTTTAAAAGATAATTTTAATAGCATAAAGACAGAGTCACTTGAGTTCAGTGTAGGGAATATAGTAGTATGCCTTTTTCACAGGGGATTTTTTCCAAGACCCCCAGTGGATTCCTGAAGCCAGATAGTACCAAAATACATACACAGGAGAGGGCAAAAGTAGGTTTATAGTTGTGAGTATAACAAACACAGAATTTATTCTCATATTAATATTTATTTATTAATGTATTATTTGTATTATTGTCATCATTATTGTTGTTATTATTTCACCTTCTTATGATTTATCTTTAGATAATGATGACTGGTAATTTAACTTATTTTTTCCACTAGTCTATACCAGTGGTTCCCAACCCCTGGGCCACGGACCGGTACCAGTCCATGGGCCATTTGGTATTGGTCCGCAGAGAAAGAATAAATAACTTACATTATTTCTGTTTTATTTATATTTAAGTCTGAATGATGTTTTATTTTTAAAAAATGACCAGATTCCCTCTGTTACATCTGTCTAACACTCACTCCTGATGCTTGTCTCGGTCACGTGATACATTTATCCGTCCCACCCTAAAGGCCGGTCCGTGAAAATATTTTCTGACATTAAACTGGTCCATGACCCAAAAAAGGTTGAGGACCACTCTTGTAGGGGATAGTGGAGATGTTTAAGGAACTTAAATTCTTTTTAGTTTTTGATACATCCACATGGAGACATCTAGTAAGCAATATGGGAATGGGGTTCTCCTCCAAAGGTAAAAACTTAGGGTGTATCTGCTTCACTCTATACTATGTCTCTCTCTCTCTCTCTCTCTCTCTCTTTATATATATATATGTATATATATATGATAAGTTTAATTTATAAATTAGGCACAGTAAGAGATTAACAATAACTAATAATGAAATAAAACAATTACAATAATACACTGTAATAATAGTTATGTAAAAGTAGTCTGTCCTTCAAAATATGTTCTTATATTGTACTCATCTCTCTTCTTGTGATGATGTGAGATTATAAGATGCCTACATGATGAGATAATGTGAGATGAATAACATCGGAATTGTGATGTAGCGATAGGCTACTATTGATCTTCTAACCTTATATCTACTTAAGGCAGTGGTTCTCAAACTTTTTGAAGTTGGGGCACATTTAAAATTCTACAAATAATTGTAGGCACACTATATAAAAATTTGTGAAAAATATGTTATAATAATTTAGTCAAATATTAAAGGAAAAAATATAAAGTCCAAGCGTGCTTTTAGGGTAATTAAATGGAATCCATACAACAAAATTAAATTTATTCTGACATTAAAGAACATTTTTTATGTTATATTTTTGAAGTTATGCTTTTTAGAATTTATAAAAAAGATGGGTTAAAAAAATAACAAAAAAGTTATCTTTATATATATATATAGATAGATACATTCTTAGTAAGATTTAGTAAATTTGGCAGGTCCAGGCGCGAATGTGTTAAGTTTTTTCATTCTTGTGTTTATGAGAAACATGAGCCTGCTGTTTCTTAGCGATTTCTTCAATGATTGGGCATACATTTGAAAGTCAAACTCTCATTTCCTTGTCAATACATTGAAGAATTCCTCTTTTTACTCTTAATTGTGTTGAGGGTAGAAAATCCTAATTCACATAAGTAGGATGTTGAAAATTGTAGTAAAATGTTCAAAGCTTTATTAGATATTGCCACATATTATTCTTTTATAGAAATCCAAAAGGCTTAAAGAGATAATTCCTTATGTTTAATTTTCAATCCACGATCAGTGGATATAGCTGCCAGTTCTTCTTCTTCTGTTAATGTTAAACCAAAATCACTTGAAGCTTCCATGAATGGGTTTCTAATCCAATCGTACTGTTCAGTGTTAAGTGATGGAAAATGCTATAAATTAAATTCTGCCCGTCAGCCTTCAAGTCCTATATTATTTACACTTAACTTTTGCTCACTTTCATAATTGGATTCTTCAATATCATGCTTCTTTTTGAGAAATCTATCCATTTTATTTGGGTGTATTTATCTAAAAATAATATAATGATATGTTAATAATAAATATAATGATGTGTTAACAAGAAGAGTAGTATTTCCGTAATGAAATGGTATAATAGAGTAACTATATTTATTTTTATATTTGGGCACATGCCGCAAACCAGCATAGTTAGTAATTCCAGGTCCTGAGGGGAAACGATGCAGAATTAAGAAAATATGCAAAATTAAGATAATATGGGGTTGCAAGGGCCCTGTAATTGCTGCTGGCAGGAACAAAATGTGCCTAACAACCGCACCTTGCCTTATATTTAGGGCAAAGTAGGCCATTAGCAAATCAATGTGATCTTTTGATCATGTTTCCAAGGCAACCAAAAATTTTACCAGTGCAGAAAACTGCTACCATACATTCATCTTAACTTTACACCAAACAAAAGATAGAAGAAACTGACTTCCAGTCCTTCCGGGGAACATGGGGGGTAGTGTGAACAATTCAGCACCACAGCTTAACAGCCTTTTGCAACCTAATCAGGCAAGTGAGATGGAGGGTTGGGCAGACTGTTAGCTTACAGCCAATTCCCCACACCTCTGTCCCCCAAAAATCTAAACTCCAAAAATCCTGTTATTTTTTTGGTCCCCAACAGGCACATATTTCTCTGGAATACCATAGGGCACACCTGGAAGTCTTCTAGGGTGCACCAGTGCGCCCTGGCGCATACTTTGAGAACCACTGACTTCAGGTGATGCTGGATCATGGAGCCATGATTATGTTGGTGTTTGTGAGTCAGGAGCCAATGAAAATGATTATTGGGGATCCTCGACAGTTGAAGGAGTACTTTGCTAAAACCTTTGGAAGAACATTGTAATTGGAAATTATCTGACTCTCTGTTTTATTTTTTTGTTGTTTTTTGGGTGTTTTGTTGTTGCTGTTGTTATTGTTTAACTCATCAAAGTGTTGTATCAAAAGTTATAATCCTTTGTTGACCATACAGGGGACGTTACTGCTGCATTCTATATGAAGATTTTATTTCCTAATTTTTATAAAATAAGATTACTTGAAGACAATGACTGCAATACCATAACAGTTGATCTGATATCTGATAACTTGGGCAATTATTAAGTGACTAATAGGTGGGTAGCATATAACAGCATGGATATACTGAACAAAAGCATGTCACATCCCATACAGGACAAAGTAGAATGGCAAGAAATTTATCACACTGCTCAGAAAGGTGTGCAATTTAAAACTTATGAGTTATTTTTGAAATATTTTGTTTATTGTTTTTATACCATGGTTAACCATGAGTAACTGAAACTGTAGAAAGTGTGGATAAGGAGGAATTCTGTAGATTAATGGAGGATATAAGAATAATCTAAATGCTTTCACTGAAGTTTTGGTAGGACTTGATGGTAATTTGGTTTTGAAGTATGAGAGAAAGAGAAGGGAGCCAGTGATCACCTCTCAGCTTTGAGAGAGATCAACTTGGTAAAATATGGGGTAGCGTGGAAGAGGTACAAGTTTGGGAGAGTAAATCAAGATTCTGGGGGTACTATGAATTGAAAACAGAATATCTATGTTGACAATTGTATATACTACTTTGGAGTTTAAAATATAAACAGCATAGCCAGAAATTTACATTTTAGGGTTATGAACAAATAGAAAGTATTCAAAACCATGGGACTAGAGAAGATTCTAGAGGTCTTGAGTAGAGGTAGAAAAGATAAACATACGTGTGACAGAGCCTTGGAAAACTCCAGGAAGAGTGGGAACAAAGAAAGAGATTGAGATGGAGCAGCATAAGAAGAAAAGTCAAGGAAATGAAAAAAGATAAAGAATGAAGTGTTCAAGGAGGTACTGATCAACAGTGGTGTGTAATGTATGAAAGCACTAGATTTACAGATAATAACTAGGGAATTTACAAGTCCTAAAGGCTAACATGTTTGTCCTATAGTCCAAATGTGATTCAGGAAACAGCATGAGCCACAAATTCATTTGAGGACAGTTATGAGAAAGTGTAATCATAAAAAGAACAATGTTGTCAGAAGCTTCCTTACACCAAGTACTATTAAGTCTATCCAAATCAACAGCCTCTGGTGTTAATGTCCTTAATTCTTCTCCATCAGAAAGCCAAATAGATGTGATTTTTTTCTGTAGAGTTTAATGGTGAAATGTAGAATCTGTTTGGGTTTGAAGTCAAACCATACCACAGACTAGTTCTGTGCCTGAGTCCTTACCTTGACTTCTGGAACTAATTATATATTTACAGGCCTTAAGCACACACAAGATTATAGTACTCACCCTGATATAACCTTATAGAACTCAATATAAAACCAATCTAAACCCTAATATAAGTGAAGACACCTACCAAATTTCTATTGTTCTCATAATAGTCTTCTTTTAAAACAAATATTAATTTCTTTCTTTAAAAATGAATTTTTTGTTTGATATTCCAGTTTCCTTAGATCAATATCTGGAACAACTCAACATTTTTTAACTCCCTATAAGACTTAAGTTTGTTAACTAAAATATAAATGATAGAGTATACATGTATCATCTTTAGTGTGGTTCTTGCATGTAATAAGCATTCAGTAGTTGTTACCCTTTATTGTTTTAGCATTATTACTATCATTATCCTTAGAAATGTTATTTTAAAGGTTTGTTGGCCCTGGCCAGTTGGCTCAGTGGACGATCATTGGTCAGGGCACAAAGAGAAGCAACCATCTGCTTCCCTTCTTGTCCCACTCCTCTTTCTTTTCTCTTCCCCTCTTTCAACCAGTGGTTTAGTTGGTTTGAGCATGGGCACTGGGTGTTGACAATAGCTTGGTTGGTCTGAGTGTCAGTCTCAGGCACTGAGTATAGCTCGACTTATTCAAGCATTAGCCCCAGACGGAGGTTGCCAGATGGATCCTGGTCAGGGTACATGTGGAAATCTGTGTATCTTCCTTCCTCTCACTTAAAAAAAAAAGGATTGTTGGGAAGATTAATTTATTTATGAAAAAACTGATCATAGTAAATAGCACAAAGCACATAGTAAGAAATCTTTTGTTCCTTCACTTCCATATTCATTTCTCACTTTACCATAATCTTATACACTATTATATGGTAAACACCACAGAGTTAAAATAAATATAATAAAATAAAATAATATAATTATCTAAGAAGATGAAATATTAAACAGACATGTTGTTCAGGGTATAAGATGTAATTCATAAAATTAAGAGGAAATGAAAAAAAGATAGCCAAATGAACCATTAATTTATTATTTCACTTAATTTTAAATAACATGTAGTAAAAACCTTTTACTAATTAAGATTTAGTTATCCTAATAGAATAAAGATTCTGCAACATCTCAAACCTGAAATTATGAAAAGCTGAAATAGGGTTTTTGACTTCTAAACAGCCCTGCATTTTACTAATCAGTTTAACATTAACACTAAACTTTGTTTTTATTTTGTGACAGCAAATTAATAATATATAATTTTGTTTTAGGGTTTACCTGCAAGTCGTGTGAGGTATAGAGTAGATGATATTCAATCTCCTTATCCTGCCAGTATTTTTGATGTAGAAGAAGATTCTGGAAGAGTAATAACTCGAGTCAATCTTAATGAAGAACCAACAACCATTTTTAAGGTCAGTGCAGTGTTTTCCTTACAGTGTGTGTTATATGTTTAACTTTGAGAGTTTACTTTAACAGATGAAAGTACTTTTTTTCTATGTTTCTTCTTTTTAAACTTTTGTTTGCTTATTTTACTGCATTGACACTTAGAAGGTACAGTTAGGTAAAAATTTTAAAAATTACTTGATATTTCACACCTTAGAGATAACTAGAATTTACCATTTTACTCTCTATTCTTATGATGTCATTCTATGCAAATACTAGTATACAAATATATGTTTTAAAATAACTTGATCATACTATTCATACTGCTTTTTTAACTTAGTAATATATTGTACATGTAATGAGCACCATTAATGTTATTTTCATGTTTATGTATTGTATTATAATAATATACTATTCTAATTTTTTGTTTAATTATTTTTTGTTGATAAATAGTCTATTTACAATGTTTTGTCACAATAATCTTGGCTTTTGTAAAATTATTTTAGCAATTGTCATTGCCTCTTGCCAATTTTTTTCCCTTATGGTAACTGCAGGCAGAATTGCTGGATCAAGTTTATGTACTTGTGATTTGTCATACTTCCAGAAAATTTAAAGTAATACTAACTAGCCTTCACTATTACCGTAAATAATACCTTTATTCAAACGTTTGAATGTTTTGATTTTCTACAGTTACTTAGAAAAATAATTTGTCACTGTGATTAAAGCCTTTTTCTGTACATGTGGAAAATACGTTCTTCAGTTAACCTTGAAAATATCAATGTGTACTATGTCACACCTAATTTTATCACTGTTTGGAATAATTATTTTCTCTGTAATATCATAGCCAGAGGTAAATCATGGCTCTTAGGATCATCCTTTGTTATAATTCCATGATCTAGTTTGAATAAATTTAGATTGGTAATCTGCAGCTTTCAAAATTATATTTCAGAGAAACACATAGTTAAAATGTTTAACATTTCTTTAAATAACATAAGATTTCTTCTACATAGTATAGGTATCAAATAAAAAGGTATTTTAGCAATAAATTATATGCAACTATCACATCGTAAGACTAAAACTTTTTTTTTAGTTTACATTATTTGAACAATATCTGCTGTATTGTAGTTTTATGTGTTGTAATTATTTTCCAATTGAGTGTATTTCAAAGTGTGTTCAAGTATAAAGACTTCCAATTTTAATCTCCTGGGGAAGTATTTTTGCCCTATAATCTTGCAGACAGTTAATTCACTGGAAAAAATAATTTCCTTTTATAAGCAAACTAATTCATTTCTGCTATTGATTTGATTGAACTTAACACTTTTTAAACAAGTGTTAGTGTTTAGAAAGACAAATTTTTACTGTGGGCACCAGTAGAATTGTGGAAGAGAAAAGAGTTCATCACTGGAAAGATGTATATAGTATACTATACCTGTTTTACTGGTAGTTTTATTTATCATATGGTTAGTAATTCAATTTCTTTCAATTGTCTCATCTGACAAATGACAATAATAACAAATACCTGGAAAGACTTTTGTGAAGATTAAATAATGATACATGTAGAATACACTAGTACTAGTACGATGGATGTCTGCCACCTGGTATTCAATGTTCCCCGCCTAGAACCAGGCAGTCCAATGACTAAAAACACATAGAAAATTGATACCGTATTTTGTTGTTAATAATCTTTAACATAATCTTTTATTACTTTTTAAGTTGGTGGTTATAGCATTTGATGACGGTGAGCCTGTGATGTCCAGCAGTGCTGTAGTGAAAATTCTTGTCTTACATCCTGGAGAAATCCCACGCTTCACACAAGAGGAATATAGGTATTTTTTCCTACTAGGTTTTATAACTACTAAGAAGTTTTGTTTTATTTTAGCATCTAAAAATTAATGTGATATCTGAATTTATCAATGCAGTGGTCTCCCAATTCTAATCTAAGCTTTTCTAAATTAACATAACATTGTGTTTATTTTTTTTAAAGTTAATATAGTTAAAGTGACACTTTGGTATAAATAATATGTTTTACTAATGTTTTGATGAATAATGGATCCTTTACAAATAATTAAAACAAACTTTAAAAAATATAGCATTATGTATTTGGGTTTAAAATGCAACTGACTGTCTCATCGGTGAGAAGCAGACATTTAGTTTCTTATTATTATAAGATACACTATATTATCCAACTTTGACATGTATCTGAAATGATATTTCCCAAAAGATCTGTGAAAGATACACACAAACAGTATATGTATTTGTTTATGTGCATGTGTATATTATATATTACATATTATAACTATAGAGTTAGTATGTATACTATCTTAGTTAGATCGGGCTACCATTACAAAATATTATAAACTGACAAACTGGATGTCTTAAATTGCAGACATTTATTTTTATCCTTGTTCTGGAGACTGGAAGTTTCAGATCAGGGTGCTGGAGTATCAGGTTCTGGTAAGAATTCTATTCCTGGCTTACAGATGGAAAGAAGTGAGAAAAAGCAGACAAGTACTGTAGTGTCTCCTCCTGTAAAGACACTAATCCCAAGATAAGGACCTCACGCTCATAGCCCCATCTACACCTAATTACTTCCCAAAGTCCCTATCTCCATTGTTTTATTTTTGTCTCCAAGTTAAAATATTAATATACTTTCAGTTCTGGTCGTTTGGCTGAGTGGATAGAGCATTGACCTGGCATATGGATGTCCCAGGTTCCAACCCTGGTCAAGGCACATAAGAAACTCAGCAACCATCTGCTATTTTCCCCTTCCATCTTTCCCTTCTCTCCCTCTTCCCCTCCTGCAGCCAGTGGCTCAGGTAGTTTGAGCGTGGGCCCCAGGAGCTAAGGACAGCTTGGTTGGTCCAAGTGTCGGCCTCAGGATCTGATGATTGTTCAGTTGATTCCAGCATCAGCCCCAGACCGGGGTTGCTGGGTGGATCCCATTCTGGTGCAGGCAGCAGTCTGTCTCACTATTTCCCCTTTTCCTACAGTATATATTTCTATCAAAAACCTTTGAAAGAGACCCACTAGTATACTACATATTTATTGCTCATTTATTCTGAACATAGCATTAAAAGGCAGCCAGTTATTGCATTCCAGAGGTTTTCAGCCATTGGTAGAAACAAAGAACTATATGGAAAATACAACACACTGTGAATACACAATAATAGAATCTTTAGTACTGAGGAAGCATATTAGAGAAACGCTTAACTCTGCCTGAGCATGACTGACGTTGTATTGAGATATATCTTGAAGAAAAACAGACATTAGCCACTCAACAAAAACGTGGAAAGATGTTGCACGTCAAAGACCCAGCATATCCAGAAGTGTAAACCTAAAATATGGGAGATGAAGTTCTGGCTGGATAGCTTGGTTGATTGGAGCGTTGTCCCAAGCACAGAAAAAGTTGCCAGTTCAAATCTCCAGTCAGGGCACATACAGTACCAGCTCAATATTCCTGTCTCTCTCTCTCTGCCTTTCTCTCTCTCTCTCAAAAAACAAATAAACAAACAAAAAACATATATATATATATATATATATATATATATATATATATATGATGTTTTGAATTCCAGAATATTTTAGTAAATCAGTCTACCTACAGAGCAATTGGAAGTTACACAAAGATATGCATTGAGGCCCAAGGAAAATGAAAATTTCATATATAGAGGAGAGTTTATCATATACTAGGATTTGGATTTTATTGCTCTGATAAATTTTTAGAACTATCTAATAATTTTAAGCTAGAAGAGGGACTAAGATACTATAGGAGGGGGCAGATGATGCATCTGGGAATATTTATACTGCACTGAAGCAAATAGTTTTCTTTTTTTTATAAAAATCTGTTCTTGCAATATTCAAGTACAAAATTCAATTATGTAATATAATTACCAGAAAATTCTACATAACTTATATATAAACCATTGAAATAAATAAACAATATTTAAAACAATATGAATTCTTTCTCAATTTGCTTTCAAAGCCATTTTCTCCATTTATCAATTATTACCAATTTCCTTTCTTTTTTGTTGACATGGTAATCTCCAATTTTTTTTGCTGTAGAAAATATGTTTTCAGTTCTTGGAGAATTTATCAGAATGGGTTCATTTGGTCTTCTGAAGAACCCAGACGAATGTAAACTCAATTTTGTTTTTGCTAATATCTCATAGATGTTCACAGAAAATGTATTTACTCTTTGAGGTGGGTTTCAATATCCCTCTTTTTCAGCCCAACAAAATCTCCATCTTTGTTTCCCAAAACTTCTTTCCCCAAGTCTATTTATTCTGTAGAAGTCCCAGGAGTCCTTTTTAAAAACTCAGTAAATGGTGTCCTTTATTTATGGACTCATTTGGAACTCTTTTTCTTAGTAATAGAAATATGCTTTGCTCGTTAACATTTCTAGCTAAAACATTGTGACATTATGGCCAATGTCATAGATGTCATCAGTGCCTTGCTCATTTAGCTTTTTTTTTTTAAATTGTATTTATTTAATGTCATCTTTTAAAAATAATGTTTCAATGAATAATTTACCATTTTTCACTTCTATGCATAAAACTACTAACTGCAAATAGATTTTAATGATAAAGTTGTTAATTTAGAGAAGAAGAAACTAACCATTTGGTGCTAAACTTAAAAATAGTCACATGAGCACATGTGGAAGAATTTTTTGACCTTCTAGAAGAACATATCTAATAAATGCCAAAAGTGCCCTGATTGTCCAAATTTATTTGTTATTCTGATAAAGGCAACTAGGTAATCTTGTTGCATCCTGTTATTAATGAGGAGACTCCTACATAATAACAAACATAATTGTAGTAATAGATTTAGTAGCACTTGGGTACTTAACAAAATTGTTTTGTTTTCTATCAGATATCCAGAAATTTGAATAATAGAAAGTCATATTAAATAATGACAGAGTATACTATTATGTTTTTAAATGTTAATGTAGGCTTAAATTTGACCTAAAACATGAAATAAACTGTTTAAAGAAACCTAAGACTTGCCCTGGCTGGTTGGCTCAGCGGTAAAGCGTTGGCCTGGAGTGTGGAAGTCTCAAGTTTGATTCCTGGCCAGGGCACACAGGAGAAGTGCCCATCTGTTTCTCTACCCCTCTCCCTCTTCTTCCTCTCTAACTCTCTCTCCCCTTTCTGCAGCCAAGGCTCCTCTGGAGCAAAGATGGCCTGGGTGCTGAGGACGGCTTCATGGCCTCCATCTCAGGCACTAGAATGGCTCTAGCTGCAGCAGAGCAACACCCCAGATGGGCAAAGCTTCGCCCCCTGGTGGGCATGCTGGGTGGATCCCAGTCAGGAGCATGCAGGAGTCTGCCTACTGCCTCCCCTCTTCTAACTTCAGAAAAATACAAAAAAAAAAAAAAATGAAACCTAAGACTGATGATTATTGTTTTCTCAATCATGTCTTTATTATTTCTCAACAATGGTGCTTTTAAACATTTTTAAAGAAATACAGAGCAGAGAGTTTTTGGATACCTATCTCTTAAGCCTTTTATTCTTCCTCTGGGCATACAGCTCAACTACATTTCCAATCTCACTTGCTACATGGAGCCAGGTAACTTTAAATCCTAGCCAATAAAATGTGGAACAATATGGCCTTCACAATTTCTTGGCCTGACTTAACGTTTTCCTCAGCTGGATGGATAAATTGGAAAAACATCCAAGACCTTGGGAGCCATATGTTGACAAAGTAGAAATAAGATATAAAGGAGTTACCTAAGTAGGGATGCCTTGGGAAAAGCTAGTTTTCAACAAATTACAAGGTGTTAAAGAGAGGTTCTAAAGATAAAGTATTTACTGTTTTAGAATTTGCACTACGGTAAATTCTTAACCTGACCTCCTCCTTTGACTTAATTATCTTATCTTTGGAATGGCCAGTTAAATTCTTTAAATCTCAGAATAAAATGGTAAGCGTACATTAGGCTGCTTTAAAAAGAAAACCCTAAATTTAATGGTTTAAAGAACAAAAAAGCACATAATTTTGGCTCACACGGTAGTCTTGAGTGTTCAAGTGAACGATAGACTTCCATGTAGTCATTCAGGGTCCCAGACAGATTTAGGGTCTTTCATCTTTTATATGTTTCAAAATAACTTCAATTATTGTCATGTCAGTCCATGGAAAAGGAAAACAGGCAGAAATCCACATCCAAAGATTTTCTAAACCAAGCGAGATGGGAGTTGCAAATTTTATATGAGCTTACATTTTGTCCTGAAAATCCAGGCAAATGTCAATACTTGGATATGAAATAGCAGAGGAGTGTTGTCTAGCAAGCAGCTCTGTACAAGTTTCACCACCTCTATTACTAAGGAAAAGGAAAATTGCGCTGATAGAGAATTGGCATTAAGTATGTAATTTTAGACATTTTATAGATTATAATCACTACAATCATTTTTAAATGAATTGGTTTCTACACTATTGGATACATGAGCTAATGGTAATAGTAAAGAAACATTTTTTACTTATAAATATATATTGAAGACACATAATATATATATTTTAAAATAATAAGAAAATTAATACTTTTCTTTGAAGCAAATCTCAAACATTTTGGGATGTTTTAAATTTTTTTGAGTGATATCAGTGTATCAAATATTAGTATCATATATTCTAAAGTAAGCTTTTCTGAAGTTCAAACTAAAGTTTGACTGTTTCATTACAATGAATTATTTTCTCCATTTTCTAGAGAAGCCTAATTGTCTTTATCACAAAAGAAAAAAAGAGAGAAAGTTAAAATAAAACATAATGGCAGAGTGTAAATTAAAGGTACAAACTATAAATTTGCATCGTGGAAACCATCAAAAACATTTAAGAAGTGGCATTCACTATTTAGCAAAACATTTTCCAATGTACCAGTTCTACCTAGATATAGAAATAAAATCTATAATTCTTTCATAAAAAAATTGAAAGCATTTAAATGTTGTGCTACTGGTAATTGCTTGATTGCTGGAATACAGCAATAAACTTGTCATTATTTTTCATAAAATAAAGAACAGTAACAACAAATAAATAATAAACATAGTATATATTAAAGTATTAGAAAGAGTGTATTAGATTGCCAGCTAAAGTTTTGATGACAGATATTTGGTTATCTGACCAATGTAAAAGTAACTATACAACAGAAAATCAAACCCTCATTTCACATACTTAATTGTTATGCCTCTGTTTTGTTTTTGTCTTTTTTGTTTTGTTTTGTTTTGTTTTGGGTTTTTTATATTTTTCTGAAGTTGGAAATGAGGAAGCAGTCAGACAGACTCCTGCATGTGCCCAACCGGGATCCACCAGGCATGCCCACCAGGGGGCGATGCTCTGCCCATCTGGGGCGTCGCTCTGTTGCAACCAGAGCCATTCCAGCACCTGAGGCAGAGGCCACAGAGCCATCCTCAGCACCTGGGCCAACTTTGCTCCAATGGAGCCTTGGCTGCGGGAGGGGAAGAGAGAGACAGAGAAGAAAAAGAGGGGGAGTTATGGAGAAGCAGAAGGGCGCTTCTCCTGTGTGCCCTGGCTGGGAATCGAACCCGGGACTCCTGCACGCCAGGCCGATGGTCTACCACTGAGCCAACCGGCCAGGGCCTGTTTTGTTTTTATATTCTATAGCTTTACTTTCTCATAATAGTTAGTTGAAAAAGAAACAATGAAGTTTGTAAAATTATTTAAGAATTTTTCAAAGATTACCCAATATCAAGAAAAATAATTTAGCTTGTCAAAATTAGAAATTTCTCACATTATTTCTTCTCTTAATAAATTATATTTGAGATATTTTATATATGTTGGAAAAAGATTTGAATTTGTCTTTCTTCAAATCCCGTGAACTGGAGTTGTTTCCTTATGAACTGGCTTTAAGCAATTTTTCAGAGGAGGAGAATACTCATAATGGGAAAGCAATTTGCCTCCTACAGATTTACTTTTATAATGGCCTGATTTACAATAAATCTTAAAATAAATATGCTCTTGATCCTCTTTGTTCCCTATGGCAGTTGTAATAGTAAAGACTGACTCATTTTGTTAATTGCATGACCTCTTAAACCAATCTTTGAGTCATTTAATTAAGTTAAATGGAGGATTAAGACATCATTTGCTTTATTTATTTGCTATTAGATAAGCATTTACATTTTCAAAGAAATGCTAAATTCTTCTTAAAACTTTTAAAAAGTGTGACTCTTTACACATAATATCTATTTATGTAACTGCAAATAACATTCATATTATTTTATACACAAACCCAAATTTCAAAATTGTAAACAAATTTTAATTTAATTTAATTGTTTTATTTGGTTCTTCCAGTTTCTCTTTCAGATGAACAAGGAAATATCAGTAACTTCAGTGTCTTAGAGTATACATACAGAAGTAATCATTTATTTTTCTTCTTTCTTTTCTTGAAACAGATTTCTTAAAGAGTTAAAGCATTTCAATATCTTTTGTTGTTGAAGCACCTCTCTCTTCTCAAAATCATCTTCAAGTGACTTTTTAAAACATGTTTACAAAAATTTACGTTTAAATATTAGCCCCTTCTTCACAAAAATAGTCATAAATGTAAGTTATTATCACTCAGGCAATTAAGAAGTTTCTCTTTATTCATATAAAATCTCCTGTCTTAATTTAAACCATTTAATTTAATTTAATTTTCATTAGAAGCAGAAAAAAATAGGTTAATATCAGTCATGAAATTGTTTTCTAAGTCATATTACATAATGAATGAAATATTCAATAGATTATAAAGATCATTTAATAGGTAAAATAATTTAATACTTTGTCACAAAGTTGACTAGGCTAGTTTTAAAATCTCGGAGTTCTTTATTCTTTTAAATTACCGGTATTTTCTATGCAGTTTTTCAGTCTTCATCAATTTTATCATTCACTCCCTTTTTTAAAGTACATTGTATGACTGTGCAGAGAAGATAAAGTAATTTTATTGTACTCTTCTGAGTTCTTAGCTGAGACCTCTGTAATAATAATAATAATAATAATAATAATAGAAAGTTTAATAAGAGAAAAACAATCACAAGTTTATTAACATGGATATCATATATATTCATGGGAGACAGGAAAAAACTGAGTAACTCAGAGAGGTGACTTCAGAATTTAGGATTAAATAATATCTTAATGGGAAAAGAGAAAGGGGGTTGTAATTCTCCTATGTAGAGTAAATTTTCAGGAAAGATGAATGTGTCCTTAGAAGAATAGATGGAAATTATGATAGTTTGTGACAAATTTTATCTGGGTATGGTGCTCACTTCTAGTCTCTCCTATAACAGCCAGTCTTTTCCACCTCATGAAAACTTACAGGGAGAAGAGCTATGGCAGTTGGGTTATCTTTAAGTAGAGAAAAGGAGTTCAGAGAAAACTTGTCCTGAATATGCTGGTTTTAAAGTACGTACAGCTCAAAAAATCAATATATTTATATATAAGTGGCATATTTGGGGGTGGATATTCTGCTACCCTTGAAATGAAACTGAGCTGAAATTTCTGGTTAAAATGGATGTAACAAATAATGTTTTCCTATCAATCAGTAGATGGTATCTTGACAAGGACTGGAATTATTAGGAAATGAATTTGTAGTGTTTTCCATTAATGTGGAACAAAATGTAGTGCTGATCTAAAAGAAATGTTAATTGCAGTTACTCATGCTTCTTTAAAATATTCTAGAACATATGGCAAACTATTCTACATTGTTATAATATTTAGATAATGGTTTACTATAATCCTCAAGGTTTTCGTTTTTTATTTCCATATAAATTAATATATATTAAATATATACAGTATATTCAGCTGCTTTTTAATATATTATTATATATGAATAGCTATTTTAATATATAGTTAAGTTCTACAATAATATTTTTTAAATCTCTCTATCTTAATTTTCCTAGAACTCTCTTTGAAAGAGTTTATGAATATTTTCAATTTAATTTAGATATTTCAAAATATCAATACTTGTTTTTCATTTTAACTCTATTAAGGTCTTGTGTTAGTTTGGTTCTGCTCTCTAATGGTTAGATATCACAACAAGGTTTAATAAGCAAATATCTTACTAAGTAAAATACTGGTGTGAGAGAAGTGAGGGGGGACCAGGAAGACTAGGGCACTCTTCAAACCATGTGCATTCTTACACCAAGTGAAAGAGAGGGAGAGAAGGTTGTATAGAAACATCATAGCCCACTGTGCTACTCTCTCATTTAAGTTAGGTTCCTCATGATGATCAGGGAATCCTCATTCCATAGTGAGATGTCAGAGAAGTCCTGTGTCTCTTACAAAGGACCTGCCTTAGGAGCTCTGCTTTACACAGTCATTATCTTAAGCAACCTCTAAGTACCAATACAGCAGTAAACTTTATAACACGGTAACTGGGACCTTGGACAACATGCTTTCTATAGTTGGAGGCTGCGAGGCACGCTCTCATTGCCATCACGTCCATATCTGATCAGAGATTTCTAGTCAATTACCTAACTGAATCATTTGGAAAATATACTGTTATATTCAGAATATATATTTTATAGATATTTTTTATTAAATTAGAAACAAGTATCAAAATTCTAATAATAATTTAAATACATAATATTATGTTAGAAAAAAGTAACTTGTAGTCCTAGTTATCAGCCATAAGAATCTCATTTGCCCTTCATCTCAGGATGATGGACTAAGAATTATACACTCACTGCAGTTCATTTGTCATCAGTTTTAGAGGTAAGCATCATTAAAAGGTCAATACATCTGGAATAGGTCATAAACTCTAAATGTGAATATTGATTTTGATTGGGAAATGCAATATCGGACACAATTTATCAAAAATTTTATTAAAGACAAATGTTTACATCTTTCCCAAACCAATATACTAACAATATAAACAAACTTTTGGTATTTATTTAAAATAAAAATGTATCAACATTGATAATTAAATTTTGCATGATTTAATGCTGAATTTATATTTATTTTTAAGGACTCATGTATTTTTAAATGAAATTTAAAAAATAATTCAAAATTTACCTTTGTTTATATAGAAAAAAGAAGGGGAAAATACATCTAAGTTATTTTATCAACCTCTTAAACAGTAGATATTTTGCTAACTCTTAGAAAAAAGTATTTTGAGTCTTTTTCAATTTCTAGTATTATTCAAATTTAATATATCAAATCCAAAATAAGAATATTTTACATATGTAAGTATCATGATATTTTTAAAAATATTCGAGACACCTTCATGGAGAAAAAATCTTAAGTTTTCCTATTGAAGTAAAAAAAATTAAAAAAAATCTTTGCTGATTAGTGTGAATTAGCCACATAATAAAGAACAATGCAAAAATTTTATACAGTTTATATTAAAATTATGTTTTTTAAGTGGCTCTATATTGAAAGTAAAAATAAAATTGATCTTATAAAGAACTGTAAAGGATTAACAGTTCACTTCCTAAAATGCAAAAACAGACAAAGCATAATTTAAAATCCAGAAATCCATTTGTATATAAAATGAAAAATAAAAACAATTTTGTAACAATGGCCAGAGAAGTGGTGAATGAGCAGTTCTAGTTCACATCTCGTTATACAAGAGAATTAAAATTACCCTATAGGGAGAAACACTGCCACCATTTTTATATCAACTATACAGGTTTGGGCTTGGGGATTTTGAGAAAAGAACTATTGGTTTGAGTTCAAAGAATGAAAAAAAAGCTATAAGTCAACTATTGCTATGATAGAGTATATTATATTTCAATATAAAATATGTAATATAAAATATGCAGAGTATCAATTCCTAAGGTTGTTTTCAATTGTAACTTAAATTTATTGTCAAATATGAGCAATGACTTTACCTGAAATTAACTTTTCTTTATTATTTTATGGCACTACTCAAATCTTGACCTAAATAGATTTTGCTTCTTTACCCATTGAAAGAGTGACATTTTAAAAATAATATTCCTGAGTCTGATACCTATGAACTTACTAAATCAGAATCTTTAAACATGATCCAAAAAATATGTGAAAATATTAATACATTTTTTAGCTAATATTCTGGTTTTAAAGTTTGAAAACCAATGATTTAGCTATACTGTATTAGATAAACTCTATTAATAAGAGAAATAAGTAAAATAAACATAGACACCCTAGATTGCAAACAGGAGTGTGAACTTGAGAAGATGTTTATGACTCAGAAGTTCCATTTTTTTAATTTCAAGATGAAAGCACTTAGTGTGTATAAACAGACCCAAAACTCATAACAATAGTAAGCACACTTTGGAAAAGGTGTAAAAAAACATTGTCTAAGTATTTTGTCCTTTCTAATTTTAAAATTCTTATCTTCAATTCATTCAAATGTTTCTGGAGAGATAGACTTTATCTCTTGATTCATGTTTTCTTTCCTTTTTCTTTTTTTATTTATTTTTTGGTATTTTTCCAAAGTTAGAAGCTGGGGTAGGCAGTCAGACAGACTCCTGCATGCACCCCACTGGGATCCACCCAACATGCCCACCAGGGAACAATGCTTTGCCCATCTGCAGCATTGCTCAGCTGCAGCTGCAGCCATTCTAGTGCCTGAGGTGAAGGCCATGGAGCCATCCTCAGCTCCCGGGCCAACTTTGCTCCAATGGAGCCTTCGCTGTAGGAGGGGAAGAGAGAGATACAGAGGAAGGAGAGGGGGATGGGTGGAGATGCAGATGGGCACTTCTCCTGTGTGCCCTTACTAGGAATCGAACCCAGGACTTCCATACACCGGGCCAATGCTTTACCACTGAGCCAAATGACCAGAGCCTCTTTCTTTTCTTTAAAACTGTTTTTCTTTGTTAAATATGTAAAACTGGATCTCCCTGATAAAATTACTTCAAAGTTAAAAATAGTAAGAATTCCAATGGGCGTTTTCTTCCTTTCAATTTTTATTAAATTTCCTCATAGTAGATATAAAAACAGTTTCTTAATTGGTACCGATTTGCAAATATATTGAAGTCAAACATGTCAAAATAAATTGGATCTGTTACTCAATAGAAAGAAAGCAATAGAGCCAGACTGAATCCCGATGTAATTTTATAGCATCTATTTACAAACACTTTTATATACTAAACCACATGGCATTTAAAAATATTTAGAAATTTGATGACACATAATACATTTACTTTTACTGTTATTTCTTGAACCCAACAATAAAAGTAGATTTTAAATTGTAGAACAATTGTTTTATCTATATTTATACTTTAAAACTTGGGTCTAACATTTGGAAGCCAAAATTCTGTTATTTTAGTATAGTCGTTATTTAAGTGACAAAGATGCTAAAAAGTATTTAATTGAAAGAGATTTATTGTAGTCTATATTTTCAAAAAGGAATCAATTTGAATTGTTTAACACAAATCTATAAATTAGTTTATGAATTCATAAGAAAATTATATTGTAAGTATTCTGCATATAAATTTCATAACAGTTAACTTTACTGGGTTGCACTTTATCTGCAAACATTTATTTCTAAACAGGAGATTTGGAGTCAGTTTGATTCATTTTCTTTTTAATAAAATGCAACTGTTTGTGGTACATTATTTCAATCCTATACAATTTGGCAATAAAAATGTACCAATCCAGAAAAGACATGGAGGAACTTTAAATGTCTATTGCTAAGAAGCCATGCATCATACATGACTGTATGATTTAAACTATATTATATTCTGGAAAAAGCAAAAGTATACACAGAAAAGATTAGTGGTGGCAAGTTCAAGGGAAGGAAAAGATAAATAGGTGAAGAAGAGGAGATATTTTTGGTCACTGAAACTACTCTTTATGATACTGTAATGATGTATATATGATATTATACATGTGTCCACAGCCATAGTACTATACAGGACAAATAATGATGACATGTTAACTGTGGACTTTAGTTAATTATGTATCAAAATTGGCTCATCAATTTTAACAAATGGACCTCACTAATACAAAATATTAATAATAGAGGAAGATTTTCTTTCTGCAAAACTTTTCTGAAAACTTAAACCTACTCTAAAAAATTAAGTTTATTAATTTTAAAAATATGCAGCTGTTTTACATGTAAAATTTAAGGGAAATGAGAACTATACAATTAGTAAGATAATGGATTAATAATATTTAAATTTAGTATCTGTCATTACTAAAGTTTTTAGTTGAATTCTTATTTAATCTCTAAATATTAATTTAGGTCACTTTAAAATTTTAGTCAAAATCTGTGAGTTTTGTTTAAAATGATCAGTAAAACCTAAGTGTTGTCCTTAGGGAAATAATAGAAACTAGTAATGCTGTCAAGAACATGTCAATAACATGGGTATCAAACCCAACTCATATCAAACCTTGTAAAAGAACTCTTGGTTAAGGCCCTTCCTAAATACATTTTTAAACAACTGAAGTGTCCATCAATAGATGACTAGACAAAGAAGATGTGGTATATCTATAAATGAAATACTACTCAGCCATAAGTAAAGATGAAACACTGCCATTTGTGACAACTTGGCTGGATCTTGACAATGGCATGCTAAGTGGAATAAGTTGGATGAAAAAAGTCAAGAACCATATTATTTCATTCATATGTGGGATATCAAATTGAAAGCAACAAATAAACAAGACAAACAAAATCTCAGACACAAACAACAATATAATGGTTTTAAAGGGAATGGTTATGGGGGCATATTAAAGAGTAAGGCAATCAAATATATGGTGACTGAAAAAGATTTGGGTGGTAAACACAATGCAATATTCAAATGATGTATTATAGACTTGTACACTTGAAACTTACATATATTTTATTAACCAATGTCAGCCTAATACACCCCAATACATTTAAAAATTAAAATTAAATTAAAAAAAAAAACACCATCTAAAAATTATATCAACCTCAAATATCTAACCTGGGGATTCTTAGGATTTCTGTATTTAATATTTCTAATATCAAAAGTCTAGGCCATTCACTGAATATGCACTCACCAAATATTTCTTAAGCACTTACTATTAGTGTTGTCCAACATACCGAAGATCTTATATTGAACTTCTAAAAAAGGAGAGAACTATTCAGTAATAAAAAATTAAAATAAAATAAGAAACCATTTGTCTCTGTAGTGTTCAAAACTCATATCTGTTAAAGATATATTCATTTTCTTGAGCATGCTCTTAGCAGCCTTTTCTGAACAATGGAATTTCAAGTGAATTCTTGACCCTTAAAGCTTCATCAGTGAAGCTGTGTCATTCCACTATTGAGCCTTGTATGATTTGAGTGCCTCTTTTATAGTGAAAGTGCTTTTACTGTTATATTAGCAGTAAATCTAGCTTTAAAAGTAGAATTTGTGAGTTTAAGGCACTCAACAACTATTTGTTTTGAATTAAGTGAAAGAGGGTTAATAATGCATTTTTTATTATAAAATAGATGAAGTGCAACTATATAAATTAATAGAAGAAGATTTTTTTTAAAAAATCTCCTTGCCTGACCTGTGGTGGTGCAGTGGGATAAAGCGTTGACCTGGAACACTGAGGTTGCCGGTTTGAAACCCTGGGCTTGCCTGGTCAAGGCACATATGGGAGTTGATGCTTCCTGCTCCTCCCCCTTCTCTCTCTCTCTCTCTCTCTCCCCTCTCTCTAAAAATCAATAAATAAAATATTTAAAAAAAAATCTCCTTGAAGACTTCTGTATTTGGCCATATTTCTTTACTTCTAAATTTAATCAATAGGTTTTTTGGGGTTTTTTTTTAAATTATTTTTACACAGACAGAGAGTCAGAGAGAGGGATAGATAGGAACAGACAGACAGAAATGAAGCGAGAGATGAGAAGCATCAATCATCAGTTTTTTGTTGTGACACCTTAGTTGTTTATTGATTGCTTTCTCATAAGTGCCTTAACCGTGGCCCTTCAGCAGACCGAGTTGACCCCTTGCTCAAGCCAGCGACCTTGGGTCCAAGCTGGTGAGCTTTTGCTCAAACCAGATGAGCCCGTGCTCAAGCTGGCTACCTCGGGGTCTCGAACCTGGGTCTTCTGCATCCCAGTCTGATGCTGCATCCACTGTGCCGCCACCTGGTCAAGCTAATCACTAGGTTTTTATTGTACTCAACGAAAGAAAAAAGGGAATGATAAATCACATATCAGACTCAGAATGACAGAACTGGAGACTACCTTTCAGCTACTTTACTCTGGAAATCAAACTGTCAGCTCATAGATAAAGCCCATAGATCAAATAAGTATGGTGATGCATTAAACAATAAATTTGCAGTAGTTGTCAAAATATAATAATTTATATAATTTAAATAAAATTTTGAATTCACCTTTCCACTTTAAAATCACACTGGACTTGTAGGTTGTGTTGTACTTACCATTATTAAATAGATCATGTAGTGTGACCAATGCTTTACTTTTACCCCTTCCTTTTTAATTTATGCTCAGCTTATTTTATTCAATTTGTTTTTTTTCTCTCTCTATCATATGATTTTGTAGATCTTGATTTTTACCAACTGCTTTATTTTTTATTCAAATTATATCTGACTCCAAAAAAAAAAAAAAAAAAAGGTACATGGCTTTATTATGTAACTGGTACTTTTCAAGGCATGAAACAAAAATAAAATGGGTCCTGTCTGGCAATAAATAGAAAAGAATAGAAATTTTGTAATTTAATGCTCATTGATAGAGGTTCATTTAATTCTAGTCTGGAGAAAATTGCATTTATATGGTATGTTTTGATTCTGATAGAAAGAAGTATGTTAGAACAATTGAGACAAAGGTTAATAAGAAGATATTTTGTCTAGAAGTAAATCTGTTGTAAACATTTACTAACAAATAGAATTTAATGTTTTTAATGGTATGCATTGCATTTAAATTTCTTTTCAAATTATTCCAATAAATGTGTCCAGTTTTATCATTTCTATTCATATTATATAAAAATTTACATAGAATATTATTTTTAAAGCTTGAAGTAAAAGATGAAATAGTTCTAATGTTAGAACAAGGTACATTTGCTATAGACTTGTTATTTCTATATTTTGTAAGGATCAATAAACAAATTAATTGTTGGAAAATACAAAATTTAGCTTTTACCTCAACAAGATAGACAGTTAAACAATTTAAGCAATATTTAATTCCATAGAAAGTAAATTAATTTATGAAAATTATTTCAGAATACGACTAATGTGTGCTGTTATATCAAACTTAGGTTATATATAATGTAATCTGTCATAAGCGAACAGTTTATTGCTTCTAATATTCAAGCCATGTGTCTTTTTTTATCTGTTTCAGCATAACAATATTAATACAAACAATAAGTTAAAACAATATATATATATATATATCAACTTGAAGTTTCTGTAGCTTAGGAATTGGTTATCTGTGTTCTCTTTTTATTGTCTCACACATTTTTTTTGTTTAAACAATTAATTTAATGGGGTGACATTGATCAATTAGAGTACATAGATTCAGAGAAAACTTCTCCAGATCATTTTGACATTTGATTATGTTGTATACCCATCACCCAGAGTCAAATTGTTCTCCATCACCTTCTATTTGGTTTTCTTTATGGCCCTTCCTTCCTCCCACTCCCTCCCTCCCCTCCCTTCCCCTCTCCCTGGTAACCAACACAATCTTGTCCATGTCCATGAGTCTCAATTTGTGTTCCACCTGTGTATGGAATCATATAGTTCTTCGTTTTTTTCTGATTTACTTATTTCACTTAGTATAGTGTTATCATGTTCCATGCATGTTGTCGTAAATGATTCTATATCATCATTTCTTATGGCTGAGTAGTATTCCATAGTATATATGTACCACATCTTCTTTATCCAATTTTCTATTGAAGGGCTTTTTGGTTGTGCAAAACAAAGAATAAAAACCATATGATCCAATAAATAGATGCAGAAAAGACATTTGATAAAATACAACATCATTTTATGTTTAGAACACTCAACAAAATGGGCGTAGAAGGAAAATATCTCAACATAATAAAGGCCATTTATGACAAACCATCAGCTAACATCATATTAAATGGCAAAAAACTGAGGACTTTTCCTCTAAAATCAGGAACAAGACAAGGTTTCCCACTCTCCACTCTTATTCAATATAGTGCTGAAAGTTCTAGCCAGAGCAATCAGACAAGAGAAAGAAATAAAAGGCATTTATATTAGGAATGAAGAAGTAAAGGTTTCGCTTTTTGCACATGACATAATCCTGTATATCAAAAACCCCAAAGACTCCACAAAAAGACTATTAGAAACAATAAACTAACATGGTAAGATCGCAGGATACAAAATTAATATACAGAAGTCTATTGCCTTCCTATATGCTAATGATGAAACATCAGAATACAAACTCAAAAAAATAATCCCTTTTATGGTTGCAACAAAAAAAATAAAATACTTAGGATTAAACATAACAAAGAATGTAAAGGACCCTTATAATAAAACTACAAAGCATTGTTAAGGGAAATTGTAAAAGATACAACAAAATGGAAAAATATTTCTTGTTCTTGGATAAGAAGAATAAATATAGTCAAAATGTCCATATTACCCAAAGCGATATACAAATTTAATGCAAGTCTCACACAGTTTTGAATCAAGGTGTTGGCCAAGAATAGAATTTCATCTCTGGCTTGACTAAAGAGGGGTCCACTTCCAAGCTCATGTAGTTGTTAAGATTCTGTGATTTGTGGGAAGTTAGACTGAGGGCCTCAGTTCCTCACTGACCATTGGTTAGACATCACCTTCCTTCAGTATCATGTCATATAGACGAATCCAGATGTTCATTATTTCATAAATCCAGCAAAGGAAATAGAGTCTCCCAGCAAGAATAAAGTTATAAGTTAAAACCTTATATTATATACTGTAATCAGAAATGATACCATATTTACTTTGCTGATTTATATTGGGGGAAAAAACAAGTCACTCTCTGTCCCTAAAGAACGAGGAGATGAATACTCAAGGGTGGGAATACCAGAAGTGGGAAACTATCGAAGGCCTTTTTAAAGAGTATTATGTTTCCATATCTCTCTGATATGGGTTTTTCTTTTTTTTCATAACTGGAATGATGAGCTTACCTAGCTTTAAGGATAGCAGCATGTAGAATATTAGTCAGTGTCAGAATTCTATTTTCAACTCCAGATTATTTCATTCTGTTGACATTATGATCAATAAGCACTTCTTATGAGGTATCAGCATTAAAGTTCTAATTTTAAAAACTCTCAAAATAAACACTTTTTTTCCTAATAGTTAACAGTAAAATTTCTGAGCACAACTTTCATGGTTTTGAGAGACATTTACTATACATAAACACTGAACAAAGAGGATCAAGTGTCTTCATTGGCCAGAGAGAGCTAACATGTTTATCCGTATATCTTAGGGATTGGAAGCCCTACCCAAATCACTTACCCTGAGAATGGAGGAGGGATGGTTATATACAGCAAACTCTGTATGCTATTAACAAAAAAAGTCAGAAAAGATGTAGGAAAGTAAAATAAATAGTTATTGGCCATGCAGTGAATATATGGTCCACCTTTAGGTGCTGGAGCATCCATTTGTTAGATCACTTTACATTTAGGGAAATGAGTGAAACAAGTATATGGGCTACAGTGCCAAAGAACATAGCAATTTGGACAAGATGCTTATGAAAGATTCTATGTAATTAACTTTTCAGTCTCTATTTGTATCTCAGTATTTGTTATAAGAGGCTTAAATGAAGGCACAATATACATAATTGCACTAAGTAATCTGGATTCGAAGAACTGAGAAAATGGAGGTAAAAATTAGGGGTAATATTAAAAGTGTAAGTTTGAAAGAAAAGATCATAAAAAAGAAATGGCAGTAATATTTATCTTACCAGTTTGAGAAAAGAAACTGCAGTTTATTAAAAAATAAGACTCAGTGATATTTTTAAATATTTGTATTCAATAATTTTCTAAATCTATTGGAGCTGGATGATATCAATACCTGTGAATTATAGCAGTGAGATAATTCATATTAATTTATGAAAATAAAGGTATAAGAGCCTAACCAGGTGGTGACGCAGTGGGTAGAGTGTCAACCTGGGACACTGAGGTCCCAGGTTCCAAACCCTAAGGTTGCTGAGCGTGGGCTCATTTGGTTAAGCGCAGGCTCACCAGCTTGATCATGGCATTGTTGGCTTGAGCATGGTAACATCGACATGATCCCATGGTCGTTGGCTTGAGCTCAAGGTCACTGGCTTGGGAAAGGGGTCATTGGCTTGGCTGGAGCCTCCCATTCAAGGTATATATGAGAAGCAATACAATGAACAACAGAAAGTGCTGCAACTATGAGTTGATTTTCTCATCTCTCCCTTTCTGTCTGTCTCTCTTTCTTTCTCTGTCTCATAAAAACAAGGACAGAAACAAAAACAAACCAACAAAAAACAGTTATGATAGCTTTGTTATAGTGACCAATATTAAATAATGAAACAAATTTTGAGAATGATATGGTGTGTTGTTAAAATTTTTTTTTGAAATTAAATAAATTCATAGTACTGGTGACATAGTGAGGCTACAGTTAAGCAAAATAAGTGAATTTAAAAGAAATGTGAATTTTGGGATGTAGTCTATTCAAATATTTTTAATACAGTTAGAACTTTGCAATAAAGTAAGAATGACTAGAAGGAGACATTTGTGAGCCATTTGTTTAAATATGATAACATCAACAATGCAATAGAAACATTTTACATTAGTAGTTTGAGACAGCAAAGTGTATGTATCTATTGCATTCAGCCCAGAAGGTACTTTACAGATAAGTGCAAGTAATTTTGTATGGTATTTGACAGATAATAAAGTAGGAGAAATCTCCATCTTACATTAAACAACTAAGGCAACATGACAGTTTTAAAACAACAGTTGCATGATTTTAAACAATTTTTTAAGGCTGGAGTCATTGTAGTACTTTCTGAAAAACTTCAGAAAATAATATTATTCAAATAATACATTCTATTATTAAATTCAAACTCCATCCTGGCAAAATGGGCAATAAAAAATTTATTTTTTAAAATCTGCAGGCCTCCTCCCGTAAGTGAACTTGCACCCAGAGGAACCATGGTTGGTGTAATTTCTGCTGCAGCTGTCAATCAGAGTATAGTGTATTCCATTGTTGCAGGAAACGAAGAAGGTGAGTGGGTTTTAGTCTGTGTTTTCACCAGAAAGCAAATCTGGCTTTGGAATTAATTTCAGATTGAATTATGGTTCACTATTTCTGAAACCAAAACATTTCCAACTTAAATGTAACTGCGAATTATGTGCTGAATCTGATTTAAAATCCAGTTACATTAACACAAGTGGTTTCTATCGCCTAGGACAGTGGTCCCCAACCCCCGGGCCGTGGACCGGTACCAGTCCATGGGCCATTTGGTACCAGTCCACAGAGAAAGAATAAATAACATGAAATGTTGTCGGAATAACAAATTTAAATACAGCCTGAATAATGAGGACATGCTCGTTCCTCCTTTAACTTAGCCCAATAAATATCGTAAGTTCGACAATTATATTTAAAAATACCACAGTTTTTACGCTGGTCGCATAATTTTATTTTGTGCATTTATCTGTCCCATCCTAAAGGCTGGTCCGTGAAAATATTTTCTGACATTAAACCAGTCTGTGGCTCAAAAACTGCTGGGGACCACTGGCCTAGGACATACAAAATATCTAATTCTGAAGGTATTTTACTCCTTATTTAGGAATAACAATGACATTTCTTCAGGATTAATGTATGATACTTTCAGCTTTCAGTTATAGTTGTTACTTTACAGGTTGTTACTTCCCACTTTCTGTACCTTCCATGATGCATATTCCATGTCATTCATTACTTAATCCTGAAGAAATGTTAGAATCATAAATAATTGTGAAGAACCAAAGAGGTTTATTCATGATAAAAGCCATGTATATTGTATGCTTCCTCAAGCAGTTAATGAGACATAAATTAACAATTATAAGTCAATAATTTAAGTTTTATCTACCTATCACATTTCACGAAGATTAGAAGGGTTTTGTGAGGCTCCAGGAATGAGACCAGAGCTCTGTCTTTATCACCCAGTCTTTGTTTCACCTATTATCCACAAATTAGTTGTCCTCTGTTTTTTCCCTTTTGTTGAACTGGATAGTATTAAATATGTAATAAATGAATGACTGTTAATGCTATTAAGCGATTGGCATGGACAATGTAAAGGCCTTTTTCAAGTATTTCAAAACCAACCATTACAATAAATTGCTGTCCCTAAAGCAAGTATCAACATCAACTTTTCTATTGCTTTTTCTTGGTTTCTACTCTGCTGCTATGTCCCCTCCTTAAATATTACTAAACTTTCTTTCTCTTGAACTGCCAGCATCTGACTGAAGCTATGGTTTCTCCATCTGTTCTGATACATTTATTTTGTGATTCTATCACTTTTCTTCCTTGAGGATAGCAGAAGGGCTCTACTTATTACACTCTTTCCTCCACAACGACATTTTTACAGTCAACTTATTTATTAATTCATTCAACATATATTTATTAATTTATTTAACAAATATATATTTGGCATCTACTATGTACTAAGTACTCCTTCCGCTATGAAGGATAATAAAGCAGTGAACAAAATAGGCAGACATTCACTTCATACAATTTAACCATCTAATAAAAAGAAATATAGAATAAAAATTATTAAACTGGTATGTATATAGTAATTAGGTAATAAAACATGCTATGGAGAAAACTAAAGAGAAAAACATGAGTGCAAGAAAAGAGATTTTTTACAATTTACCAGAGCGTCCTGCTTTTCACTCAAATATATATTAAAAGAACAAATTCATTAACAAATAGACATTAGGACAAAGCATTTTAAGTTTTTTAGAATAACAAACCATATTTTTTTAAATAACCAACATATTAAATTAGCTATTTTTCCATAAGGTTTTTTTGACAGCCCAATAAATCTATAGGATAATAAGGTGCATTTAATATTTAAAAGTATAATCATTTAATAAGATCCTGAAATGCTTGATTAAACAAATTTTTTTTGTTTTGTTTTTTTTGGGTTTTTTTTAACAGTAGTTCTGAGTCTTTAGGATGGTAGAAGATCATGTGAATGTAGGGTGAGGGTTATAGCATGCATTGCTCTCAAATATAACGAATCACAGAAACATTGATTTCCAGGAGAATCTCAAAAAAATATATACAATTTTATGGCATGCAATTAGGGTAATACTAATGTTGATAATATTCTGGAGCATAGTTACTAAAGAGCTGGAACATAGTTTCCAAAAGCCAGTTTCTTATCTCTTTTATACATTACTAATATTATAAATGTGTTTTTGAAATCACAATGCTTTTAAAGAGAGTTCTTTTTCCTTGTAGTGTAAAGAAAATGATCAATATATTGTGTTTTATTTTAGATAAGTTTGCAATTAATAACATCACGGGTGTTATCTATGTTAATGACCTTCTGGACTATGAAACAAGGACAAGCTATGTACTTCGAGTCCAAGCTGATTCCCTGGAAGTGGTTCTCGCCAATCTTCGAGTTCCTTCTAAAAGTAAGTTATATTATTCAAGGGTTTTAAAATAAATGTAGGTTGTTTTTGCTCATTTAAAACTTTCTTTTAATTTTTAAATTACAGTTGACATACAATATTATATTAGTTTCAAGTGTACAGCCACATGATTAGACATTTACATAACTTACAAAGTAATCACCTTATAAAATCAAGTACCTCTATGACATCATACATAGCTATTACAATGTTATGGGCTATATTCTCTATGCTGTACTTTATATCCTCATGAGTATTTTGCAATTACCAATTTGTACTTCTAAATCCTTTCACATTTTAAAACTATCCCTCCAACCTCTCTTCTATCTGGCAACTGTCATAATGTTCTCTTTATGAGTCTGTTTCTGTTATGCTTATTTGTTTATTTTGTTTTCTTAGATTCCACATACAAGTGAAATTATCTGGTATTTGTCTATCTCTGACTTCACTCAACACAATTCCCTCTATGTCCATTTGTGTTGTTGCAGGTGGCAAGACTTTTTTTTTTGTCCTGTGCCTGAATCATATTCCATTGTATTTGTGGACCGCTCCATTAACCTAATGATGAACAGTTAGATTGCTTCCTAGCTTGGCTATTGTAAATAATACCTCAATAAACATATAGATGTATATATCTTTTTAATTAGTGTTTTGGGTTCCTTCAAATAAATACCCAGATGTGGAGATGCTGGATGGTCCTTTTTGTGTCTTCTTTTAGCTTTTATTTTAAAGTCTATTGTGTCTGATATAAATATTATTACCCTATCTTTTTTATGTTTAATTTTTATAAAATATCTTCTTCCATCCTTTAATTTCAATCTGTGTATGTCTTTTGATGTGAAGCATGTCTCCAGTAGACAGTATATGTAGGATCTTGTTTTGTTATTTATTCATTCACTATATGTCTTTTGATTGGAACATTTAATCCATTTGCATTTAAAGTAATTGTTGATAGATATTTACTTATCTCCATTTTATTATTCATATTTTTTTTCTTTTTTTTTTTCTGAAGCTGGAAACGGGGAGAGACAGTCAGACAGACTCCCGCATGCACCCGACCGGGATCCACCCGGCATGCCCACCAGGGGTGAAGCTCTGCCCACCAGGGGGCGATGCTCTGCCCCTCCAGGGCGTCGCTCTGCTGCGACCAGAGCCACTCTGGCGCCTGGGGCAGAGGCCAAGGAGCCATCCCCAGCGCCCGGGCCATCTTTGCTCCAGTGGAGCCTTGGCTGCGGGAGGGGAAGAGAGAGACAGAGAGGAAGGAGGGGGAGGGAGGTAGAGAAGCAAATGGGTGCTTCTCCTATGTGCCCTGGCTGGGAATCGAACCCGGGTCCCCCGCATGCCAGGCCAACGCTCTACCACTGAGCCAACCGGCCAGGGCCCATATTTTTTATCTTAATTTTTCCATTCCTCTTCTTAAAGAAGACCTTAACATTTCTTGTAATACAGGTTTGGTCATGATCAACTCTTTTAGATTTGTTATTGTCTGGGAAGCTCTTCATCTGTCCTTTGATTCTAAATGACAGCCTTTTGGGGTAAACTAATCTTGGTTTTAGGTTCTTCTTCCCTTTCGTCACTATATTTTATACCAGGGCCTTCTTGCCTATATATTTTCTGTTCATAAATCAACTGACAGTCTTATGGGAGCTTCCTTGTAGGTAACTGCTTTATCTTGCTACTTCTAAGATGCTCTCTTTGTCTTTTAACTTTTGCGTTGTAATTATGATATATCTTTGTGTAGGCTTCTTTAGGTTCATCTTGTCTGAAACTCTGTTTCATGGACATATATGTCTATTTCTTCACCAGGTTAGGGAAGTTTTCTGTCATTTTTTTTTAATCAGTTTTTAATTGCTTGCTCTCTCTCTTCTGCCACCACCGTGATGCAAATGGTGGTGTGCTTAAAGTTGTCTCTGAGGCTTCTTACACGATCCTCATATTTTTGGATTCCTTTTTCTTATTTCTATTCTAATTGAATGTTTTATGCTTCCTTATATTCCAAATTGTTGATTTGGTTCTCTGTTTTATCTATTCTACTGTTGATTCCCTGTAATTTATTGTTATTTTTAGTTAGTGTATTCTACATTTCTAACTGGCTCGTTTTTATGGTTTCCATAAATTCTTTAATGCTGTTTAAGGTTTCACTACGTTCATTGAGCATCCATCCTTATAACCATTGCTTTGAACTCTGCATCTCATAGTTTGCTTGACTCCATTGTATTTAGTGCTTTTTTTTTTCCTGGAGATTTCTCCCGTTCTTTTATTTGGGGCATGGTTTTCTTTTTTATTTTTTAGTAGGAGACAGACAAACAGATAGTCAGATAGACAGGAAGGGAGGGATGAGAAGCATCAACTCGTAGTTGTGGTGTTTTTTAGTTGTTCATCAGTATGCCTTGACCAGGGGGCTCCAGCCAAGCCAGTGACCCCTTGCTCAAGCCAGTGATGTTGGATTCAAGCCAGCAACCTGCACTCAAGCTGGTGAGTTGGCACGTAAGCCAGATGAGTGTACATTCAAACTGGTGACCTCAGGGGTTCAAACCTGGGACCTCAGTGTCCTAGGTCAATGCTCTAGCCACTACGCCACCATCAGAGAGGCAGAATATGTTTCATTTTCTCCTCATTAAGGCTGCTTTTCTGTGTTTGTTTCTATGTATTCAGTACAGCTGCTAGATCCTCTGGAGTTGGTAGACTGACCTTATGTAATAGAAATCTTGTAGGGCCCTGTGTAGGCTGTGTGCACTGTCCTGTTGTATTTGAGATATGATTGCTGTTGGTGTGTCACTGTCAGCCATTGACACCCATGCTGATCCACTGCAAGGACTAGCTTTGAAAATAGTAGGGGAGCTGCTGTGCAGGGACCGACTCTACATTGAAGGACTTGTTTCAATGGGGCTTTGGTACCTGCCAAATCTGCCCTTTTCATGTGTCATTTGTGGAGGTGGTGTGTTGTAATCTGGTATGGTTTGAAGCTATCCACCAAGTTCACTGGTTCTGGGATCACCCAGAAGTTGCAAGATTAGCCACCACCTCTGCCCTGCCCAGGGCTACCCATCATGAGCTACAGAGCAATCTGCAGATGACTGCTGCTTTTCCTAGGCTTGGTGGTGTCTGTGAGAGGCCAAGCTGAGAATCAAGACTGGCAGGTATGAGTGTTAATCCTGAGGTCACTTATCAAGAAGTACTGGGTATGCAAAGGCCAGATGCTTTTGTTAGAGTGATTTTAGAAATGTGCAAAGCATGAGCCAAGAGAGGTCATTTGTATGGAAAATTCACTGGAAACAGCTTGGATAGACCTGTAAGTTGAGTGGAGTAGGGTTTCAGGGAATCAACAGGGCAGGGCAAATAGTGTAAGCCAGGTTGATGGAAACTCAGATGTGGCACCTATGTGCTTCCTTTCTTGGGGGAGAACCCAGAAAAGGAAGAACTGCTTCTTCCAGCACTTCTGTCTGGGAGAAAGCAACCTCTCCAGCTCTCATCATGATGCCAGACAATTTAGTTTCTCCCAGTGTGTCTCTGGGGCCTTTCCAGCTGCTGCTCCAGTGCTGAAACTCAGAACAAATGAGTCAAAAGAAGTATATATGTTTGTTTTAAGAGAAACTGTCTGGGACTCCCGCAACCCTCAATCTCACTCAGCCACAATCCCTGCTGGTTTTCACAACCAGAAGGTTTGGGAATTTCTCTCCACAGTACTGAAACTGTGGGTTGGGAGTTCTGATGTGGAGCTAGGATCTCTTGCTCCTTAAGGAGGACTTCCACTGCCAAGATATCCCTCCTGACTTACAACCGCCATACATGTGTATGGGACCAGCCCTTTCTGCATCTATGCACCTCCTACCAGTCTCCATGTGGTGGCATCTTGTTTATATCTTTAGGTATAGAACTTCTGTTCAGCTAGTTTTGAAGTGTTCTGAATGATGATTGTTCTGTAACTTACTTGTAATTTTGATGTGGTTGTGGCAAGCTCCAAGTAACGTATTTATCTACATGACCATTTTGACATGATGTCTGCTCATTCTGTAATAAAATCCATGTCTAAAATTTCTCAGTGAAGAATGTAAAATCATTAAATCTCAAAGATGTTTGCCATTTATTTTAAGTTTTACTACAAGACAATACTAGCATGATTACTATACTGAACTCTCAAGACAATAGCATACTATTTCTAACTTTTGAGTAAATATTATAAAATACCATTATTATCTTTGTATGTTAGATAATAAACAATATTCTCATTGCACTGTGAGGTTCTGGCTAACTCTCTGGGATATAGTATACTGTTAATGAGTGCATGACCACTAGACCTTTCCTAAATTTTTTGTCTTCTGGCACCTATGTTTTCTTAGAATGGAAAAAAACACATCTTGAAATTAGTGACTAACATTTATCATAATTTATATATTTTATTACATATAATTCATACCCCTTTCTAGAAGATGAGAAATATTATCTTCACTTTACAAAGGCATGCTATGAAAGGTGAAGTGATTTTTTTTCTGAGAAACAAACAAACACTTATCAGTAAATAAAAATTTGAAGAGTTAGGCTAATATCTTTTGACTCAAAAATCCTTCTTCAACATTTCATTGTTATATAGTTTATCCACACAGAGAAGCAAGTAAAGCAGTTTATGAAGGGGGCCAGCACAGATTCTGACATGTTACCAATAATGAATAAATGCTATTCTTTTCTATTCACTGAGGTAGTACTTTTTTTCTCTTAAGCAATCTATCTTTTATTTTTCTAGTATATCAACTTGTTTAGAATCTAGGAGGTCCAAAGACACAAAATTTAATTTATCCATTAGTAGAATAAAGTCTTACAAAGAGTGAGAAGAGGGAAACAGGATTTGAAACATGTATCTTTTACTCTCTGGCCATTCCTTAGACATCCTATCATAGCACGCCATCAGTCAGCATCTTTAGAAGGGAAAGGAGGAAAAAAAAAAAGAGAGCATGAGAACCAGAGCAAAGGTACCCACACGTATGAATGTCAGAGGAAGAGTGCCAAGGTGCCAGAGGAGAAAAGAGAGCAAGATGGGAGTAAAAGGCAGAAGAGGCATTAGAGAATTTCTGTCTCAGTTCAGCTTCTAATGATCATAAAAAAAAAAAAAAATTATAAAAGCACTCATTTTCATTTACTTCAAATCTCACTTCCTGATCTAGTGTCAAGAGCTGCACAGGTACAACCAAATCCTTTTAAAAATCAGATTATACAAAATGTGTCTTTGGAATTAAAGTAATTAAGTTCTCTTTAATGATTATGTATCACTGGCAAAATTAAATTGTTTCAATATAGCAGACCAGGTTTGAGGTTTTAATGCCTATAAACTGCAGGTAATTATATTTTTACAAAATATTATGGTTGCTTCAAGTTATAAATCTAATTGAAAAACCAGGATAGGAAAGGTTAGGTTAGATCTCAATTACATGATGTAAGCTAAGTTATTCTAAATAAAAATAAATGTGAAAGTTAATTAACAATTGTATTTGTCAACTTTCTTTGAAATAAACAAGCAGTTATTTTCAGTAAGTATTTTGGTAAATTTTTAGGTTGTAAATCTTGGTATTTTTCTGGAAATATCTCTGACTTCTAGGAATGGAGAGATATATAGCTCTTGTATTTGACTATCACACATTAGGTCTCATTACTATAATTGAATGCAAATCTAAGGCTAAAAAAAGATTATTAATGCATACCTGTATGCTTGTATGTGCTCCATTTTACATGTAGAGTTAACCAAAAAGCAAATTTATAAATTATCTTTTTAAAAATGCATAAAGCCTAAAAGCTAAATGTTATTTTAATACCTGATTCTTGAATATTGTTATTAACATTTCATAACTAACTTTTGCTTCTTGAGTGTGAAATACAAACTCATGCATTTCTAACACACTTTATTTGTTAATGACTGTTAATGGCTTATAATCAATTCTTAGACATTAGCTATGCAAATAAGACCATTATGTAAATTAAGGTTAATTAATTGTTTGAAAGTTCATCCCCTCTTCAGAATTAGCTGCCCTATGGACTTTATTTAGCTTGACTATATATCATATGAATACCAATAATAAACAGAATAAATTGAACTTATTAAAGAAATATTTTATTGGGATTTCTTCACAAAGAAGTTACTAATAAAGTTATTTTCAAAGCAAGTTTTAAAACTATGCTCTAACTGGATTTAATATGTAAATGCAAATTATTAATTAAAATAGAAAAATTTTAGAATTTATTTCTAAAGTTTGACAGCAGCAGTATCTAAAGCATTTTTAATTTTTTAGTATGGAACATTTCAAACATAAATTTAATAACAAAGACTAGTATAATAAACCTCCCTATATCAACTACCCAGCTTCAACGTTATCAAGTCCTGAGAAATCTTTCAATTAGCCTCCCAAGTGTTTCCTCACTCTATTATTTTGAAGCAAGGCAGAAGTGTAATATTTCATTTGTAAATATTCTAGTATGTCCTACTTAAAGATAAGTACTGTTAAAGCCATTATTGCTTCCCTCCAATTAACAAAAAATTCTCTAATATTAACAGATATCTACTTAATATTCATGTTAAAATTTTGTTCACATCAGAATATAATAAGACCCATACATTGTAGTTGGTTGATGTGTCTTCTGACTACCTTTTAATTTATAGACTTCAACAGCGTCACTCCTTTTTATTTACCATCTCATATATTTGTCCAAGAAACCAGATTTTTGAAGCCTGGGTTTTGATGACTGTTTTCAATGGATCATTTCACATTTTTCTCTGTTTATTTTATTTCCTAAAAATTGATGTTACATCTTGAGTCCTGCCTAAATCCAGTTTTTTTGTTTGTTTGTTTGTAGAAATAAACCATAGTGATACAGTGATACATTAGTTTTCCTTTATCTATAGGAGATACACTTTGAAGATCCTCAGTGGTTTCTTAAATTTTGAATAGTACCAAACTCTAGAGGTATTGTTTGTTTTTTCTATACATACATGCCTATTATAAAGTTCAATTTATA